>NC_049982.1:2022456-2100847 GCF_000003815.2 Branchiostoma floridae
ACAAACAAACAAACAAAGCTGTCCATGTTGTGTTGCAGGTTTACTAAAGGCTTGTCTGTGGATAAGATCTCCCTGAGCACACTAAAAGGAGAGGGGGAGCTGGCCAACCTGGAGCTAGATGAGATCGTGCTTCAGGACGTGCTGGATCTGCCGACTTGGGTCACCATCAAGAAAGCCACGTGTAACAAGGTCGCCATCAAGGTCAGCCACGCAGTCTTCCATTTTCAGTTCCTTACATGTGAATGCACTGACCCTGTGACCCTGACCTCTTACATGATGCTGTAGATTCCATCATAGACACTGTATACACTATTGCTACCTTCTTTTATTAGTTTTTATGTGTTTAGATTAGAATATTGTTTCTCATTATTGTCCTGTCAATGTCAGTGTCAATTTCCATTTATACTGTGCATGTCAGCAAGGGTAGCCTTTTCCAGAATAGATTTTAGAATATTGAACAAGCATGATACCATTTCGTTACAATACATAAACAATAATTGAAGGTCTTGTTCGAAGATTCGTCATTAAAGGTTAGACATCCAGCCAGGTAATAAGACATGTGATATTTCAGAGAGGTTTATGTATGGAAAGATATCATGTATACTAGTATACATCATATTCTTGACATCTAAGTGTTAGAAAGATAATGAAAATGTCTGTCATGTTACTTGTTTAAGAATTTGTTAAGTTTTGTTACTAGGTTTTTTTTGCATTACTTAGATTTAAGTGTTGCACCCAAAAATGTTTTGGTGCACCCAATTTTTTAAGCTGGGTGCACCAGTGCACCTAATCCCAAAAATGAATTTCGAGCCCTGGCTTGTTTGTTGCCTGTTGATTTCACTGGTCACGACTCCACCAACTGAGATCATGCGAGCGAGCTCGGCTCACGGCTTGGAACATCTAATTGAGTAAAGCCCAGGCAGAGTTGGAAATAAACTGTGGGCAAAAGTGCAGCCAGAATTGGAGCTGGGCACATAATAATTATGGTTGACTGGATGCAATTGTGTCTAGAATATTTATAGTATAGCTCACTGCTACCGGATGTCGTGGAGCCCCTACGACCCCTGAGGTTACGGGCCGTGAGTGAGTGAGTGAGTGAGTATAGGCTTGGATATTTGTGTGGAATTATGCTAGTATATACTGTAGCTAATAGTAATAGTACATAGCATTTTTTTAACATTTAAGTGTCAGAAACAATGATAAATCTTTGTTGCTAGTGATTACTTTAAAAATGAATTTTGTTATAAAGGGACCCAGAGGCAGTATGGTTTAAGGTTTTTTTTTTTTTACATTCTACTAATTATTTCATTTTATTCTACTAATTATTTCATTTTATTCTACTAATTATTTCATTTTGTTCTTAATTATTTACACCGGGTCCCATATTTTTTTCTGTTCACCATATTTTATGGTTTTGTGCATCAGTGTGTGCCAGGCCAGTGAATGAACCAAGTAAGACATGAGCACCTATTGCCTTAAAATTAGTTTTGAGCCTTGTTCAGGTCTCTCACCAGGATATTTCACAGCATAGGGGCATCTTGTGCAAAGCCATGTGGGAAGTGATGTAGGCTTGAGTATTGTAGGGGGTCTGGGAAAATCAGCGAATTGAAGATCAGCATACTTACTGTCATTCCTGATTCTTTCAATGTAGTTTTATGTTCACGGTTTTCACTGTGACAACTGTAACGTGAACTAATATCATTACCGATAACAAAAAACTTGTCTTGGTGACGATGACAATTCGTTCACCATGAACATTTAATTCAGACCGTTAAAGTTTGGTACCGAGAAGACAAAGTGCATGACAGTAGTTTACGGCATTATCATTGCAACACCTTTGAATTCCATCTCAACTTGGTTCGGTTTGACACATGGCAGCGGAACATGTGATAGTACATGTGATCAGTCCTTAATCAGCATGTTATTAATAATTGCTATTACCAGCCATTGTGAGGAAGTCCGCACAATCATAGCGATGATTCAGACATGAGCATATGTACTTACAGTCCACTGTAGAGGCCACACGATAATGTGTCAGGTTTGACACATGGCTGCAGAGTGGGATGATTCAAATGCGAGCACCTGTACTTACAGGCCACTGTAGAGGTCACACAATGTGCAGGGTTGGACAAGTCCACTATCCCCATTGTCCTGGGCAAGTGAATGTGCTGTTCGGGCAAGTGTGTGTGCTACCCCACTTGTCCGATCGGGCAAGTAAGATTTTTTCATTGAGTGAGATTTTATAGTTGTTACCAAAGTTTTACAGTCACGACATCAAACAATGGTCAACATTGAGGCTGGAAGTGGAAATGCATTTATAAAAGTGACAGTCAGTTGAATTTTGGGCAGGTGAAAAGTTGGTTTGGGCAAGTTCGCAACTAAATTTTTTATGTGCTTGCCCGATAGGACAAGTGATTTTTAGAAAACTTGTCCAACCCTGATGTGTCAGGTCAGACACATGGCTGCGGAGTGGTGATGATTCAGACACGAGCATATGTACTTACAGGCTACTGTAGAGGCCACATGATGTGTCATGTTGGACACGTGGCTGTGGCATGCGCGGATTTAGGGGGGGGGCGCACCCGGCGCGCGCCCCCCCTTTGGCTGGACCCAAAAAAAAATTCGGCTGGACCGCCAAAAAAAAAGGAATTCCACAAATAAATCCAGAAAATCAGCGATAGTTTCAGCGAAGCGGCGACAATACAAAGCCGCCAACCAACAATACCAAGGCGCACTCCTCCCGCTTTTACTTCCTCATTGTGTCGATCTTTGCGGGCATAGCCAGAATGTTTCGTAACCAGGACGTTGGCAATACTCCCGCCCTCCTTCGGAACTCGCTTATCTGACTCTAATATTGTTATTATATTTGCTATTTTGGAGCCCTATTAGCCCATGTGGACTGAGCGACGCAAGATACAATACATGTTAAACATTCATTCATTCATACTGTGACGGTAAATGTCAGGAGTAAAAATGTGTCAAACTTACGATATGTCTCCACTAAGGGACTTGACGATATTTACCGGGGGAAGGGCTGATGCAAAATGGGTCAGGTAAAAGAATCTTTTCCACTACACATTGTACGACATTTACACAAAAGAAACTAAATTAATGTTCTACTTGGAAGAGACTTGGGTACATTTTAGTGATATCGTGACGAAAACCGCTTCAATACTGCTGTAATCATTCCAAAACGGAAGTTATTTCGGCCAACCAACAAACTTGCCGAAAAATATTCGCGCCATCATATGCATGATTACGTCATATATGCACGCAGCAGATAGCCCGCCGTCACGAAAGTAAACATCGTAATGTTTCATCCCGTTGCCGTCCGTGAACCATTCCGTTAACAAAGAACAGATGTACACAGGATTGATATTGATACCAATTTTAGTCTTCGTAAACTTCGTGCGAACATGGAATTACACGACAGAGGCGGCTGCAGCAAATTTCTTATGGGGAGGGCGAACTATATTGACGTAATCCTAGGGGGTCCGGTGGCATGCTCTCCCGGAAAAATTTTGAAATCTTGACTATCCGAAACGATCTTTCCTAACTTTTGATGGACAAATTTGCTGGCAGACTAAGCTAAGTTTAATAGCCTCTCTAGTAGGGTTTTTAGCTTATATTATTGAGGGCGACGACGCCCCCAACGTATTTTCACAACTTTTAGCGCACGAGCCGTCGCAAGGTAGGTCTGGAGAAAAATGTTGAAATTTGAACCATCTGAAACAGGATTTTCTGCACTTTGAGGGATAAACTTTAATGGTAGACTATGCTAAATGTAATGACATTTCTGTCAGGGGAAAAGATTTTTGATGGCGACGAGCGCCAGAGCGTCGTGGGCGCCGGAGGCGCAAGCCGTCGCCAGGCACGTCCAGAGAAAAATTGAAATCTTGACCACCTGAAACTTCATTTCCTGCGTTTTAGGGGCACATTTTGCTTGTATTTTTAAGGCCCCGTTTTAATAGGCATTTTTTTCAATGGCCCTCCCCCCGGCTCAAGACATGTTTCGATGGCCGTTCCCCCATGCCAAAAATATGATTATTGAATGTGAGATTGCTAACTATAAAAATCAGTGTTCTTTCGTTTATTATATTTGTTCAGCCCTAAAAGTCAGGGTTGATTCGTTGGTTATTTTTGCACAGAAATGGCTCTAAAATGCACCAGAGAGCCTCTTAATTTTAAAAAGTTCTCGGGGGAGGCCCCCCAAACCCCCCCAACGAGAGGGGGAAACCCCCCTCTCGTGCTCTCCCCCCGCGCAGCTACGCTGCGCATTCGTGGCCTTCGGCCACGACCTGAGGTGCGACAGCATATGCGCCCCCCCTTTGCAAAATCCTGGATCCGCCCCTGTGTGGTGTGTGTGAATGTGATGATTCAGAGGCGAGCACATGCACTTGCCACAGGACGAGTGTGGTGTAACACATGGATGCAGAGTGGCAATGATTCAGACATGAGCATATGTACTTACAGGCCACTGTACATTCTGTAGACTCCACATAATGAAATGGTTTGACATGTGGCTCGTGATGCCTACCCTACATGTACATGTATTAAACTGTTTGAACACACCAAGTCCCGCATTGTTCTGAATTAGTGCTGCTTAGGCCCAATCTATACACAGTTTTTGCCGATATCTGTGGATGTGTCGGGAGGGATCTGGAACGTTGGCCGCGGGACACCCGTGGCGCTTGCAGTCATAAACAGCTATATAGCCTAATGAGCCCGCGTTATATGCTAATGAGCCTTCCCAAAGTCAGGACACATCTACACGCATGCGGAAGCTGTCGGGGACCCCTGCTAAGCTATCGGGGACCCTTGCTAAGCTAATGTACGAATGGTCCGGACCTTTCGGGAGAAATTTTCCCGATATCTTTATGGCGATATTGCAGTTCCATCTAGACGCTGAAAAAAAGCTGTCGGCGAGGGGTTGTTGGCTCGCCGATATCGGGAAAAACCGTGTCTAGATCGTGCCTTAGTCCCACAGTGTTCTCAAGTGCTGCTCTTCTCTCCCTGACATAACGTGAGAAGAACTGCTTTATTTGACCATCAACTCTGAGAAAGACAGTATCAAAGCTAAGTTGTGGAGTTGTGTTATCTTTTTGCTTTGACTTCACGAATGAAGATCCAATGTTCTTGTCCACGTTATGCTAGTACTAGTAACCAGTGGGTGGTAAGGCCAATGGGTGATAGGAATATTTGGCCACAGCTGTTGCACAGGAATGACTGGAGCTACACAATATGCATACCCATGATCATTTGTAATACAAAACAAACCATTAAAAAGATATTAGCTCAGTGAGCAACTCACGGTACATGTAACACAACAGTTTTTTTTAATGTTTCTAGTAAGTACAAACTGCGTAAGACTGGACTAATAGCTTTGATCCACACAAATTGGCGTGAACCCTAATCTTCTTACTGATAATTGTGTTGGATTTTATAATGTGCTGGAGGTGAGGCTCTAGTCGTATTAAAACTCCCTCACGAAGCTCAGCTCAATAGCCGAAGCACAGGGGAAACGCAGGAGAACTACACCATGCAGAAGAGGAGATATCTCCTGTGTGTATCATGCCCTTTTCCCCAGTCAGAGAGCTTCTAACATTTGTTTTAGAGGATATTTATCTGATAAGTTTCCTTATCGCGAATTAGAGATTGTGATTGTTATATGTGTTCCTCATGTGATTCCTGGTAATCAGTCACACCCTAGGAGGAGAGCTGGGCAGAATTGATGGACAACAGGCTCCTATATCTTTATCTCCAGGGCTAATTATGGGTAAAATCAATTATCCACGGATATTAGCTATGATTCTATTGGGTTTTGTGTCTATCATCCTTCAGTCATACATAATAATCACATTGGGAAAGTGTTCTTGTATGTGTTGACTGCATGACTGAGATGGGAAAACCAGATTTACATCCTTGCCAATTTAGGACCTTAACCCTTAAACTGCCAAACCCGGATATATCTGGGTGTGGCACACAGGACATGTATATGTGTGCCAGATATATCCGTATTCCCCCGAATTAGCAACTTTGCGTGCACGTAGTGCACGAACCCTGGAAGTTAGGGATTTCGGCCTTGTTCGGCGGTTCTTTTTGGAGGTCAGCAGCCAACCCTGGCACTGATAGCATTTTATATTGCTAAAACTCTGGCAGTAATGTTGAGATCAGTGTGCAGACCATGGACTAATAGAGAATGCTTCTTACACAACCAGGTGGTACTTACATTCAGGGTTGTAGCCAGCCTGAAATCATTTTCCGTCCCCTCAATTTTGAATCCCATCGAGTGCCCAAGGTGTGAGACGTCGTGACCTTTCTAGGTTGGTTTGAGTGCATGCACCCCCAGAAAATTTTGAAATCTAGATCCTCTGAAACAATATCTCCTGCATTTTGAGATGTACATTTTGCTGATAGACTCAACTGTTCAATTTCAACTGTTTTGATGAAAAATTACAAAAGGGAGACAGTTTTATAATATCTTTTCAAATCGATTTTTGTCCGTCACAGAGGACGGAATGGTCAAAAAAATTTTTTCGTCCCCAGCTGCAAAATTCCGTCACAGGACGGAAGGACGGGTGCTGGCTAAAACCTTGCTTACATTAATTGCTTACGTTTCGATGTCTCTCAGACACCTTCGTCAGAGCTTCTAACTGGAGTTCTGCTTCTCACCGCTATAGTATATGTAGCCGATGTAGGTGGTGCTTTTGTGGTGAAAAAACAACGAGGGGGGATACAAGCTTAGCCACATATGGGATTATCCCATCCGTGGCTAAGCTTGTATCCCCCCTCGTCCCGGTTCATCACTGGGGTTGACTTTCTTATCCAGAACTCCAGTTAGAACTTCTGACGAAGGTGTCTGAGAGACATCGAAACGTAAGCTATGTAAGTACCTGCTGGTTGTGTAAAAAGAGTTCTCCTATATCCTATATTCTACCAACCTGATGAAACTATTTTCGGAAGAACATGGACTAATAGGTCTGGATCAAACCTTGTGAGTCAGTGGGGTTGCTGCCTGTTGAGTCCTTGCATGCTATGGGTTCTGCACTTGGACATGGCCTCTGCCTGCTAAATTAGTCAGATTCAGGCCTGAAAAAAAAATGTTTGTGTTTCCTGTTTCAGAACTGAAATAACTAGGGTTGGTAATTAGGTATTATCTTTTCTTTTTCTTGTAATTTTTTTAGGCTGGCCAAAACTTTAGTGTGACATACAGTTGAACAAAGTAAACTGAAATGCATGAGGACACTAAGTAAGCGTCGTTCAATGTTAAACTTGAATGGTGTCCATAGAAGACACATTCATTCTTTATTAGATAGGACAGGCAGTGTTTTTACTTCTAATCAATAGAAAGCAGGCTGAGTAAAAATTCTAAATGGAAGCTACATTGTATGTGACTCCACTGCCCACCCAAAAAAAAGTGTAGGGATGGCAGGTGTTTCTAGGGTAGGTAGCCTAGGGAAACAGGAAACACAACATTTTTTTTCCTAGGCCTCAGCCATGCTACAGCTTTCACCTATGGTCCTTGTGTCGTGATGTTGACTTCCCACTCACACGTACAAAGTCAAGGCTGTGTGTAGGGAAACATGGACTTCCGTGCGGCCTCGTTATTTTGTGGAGAGGCTCACATGGCCTTGAGTGATTGAGAAATTGAATGTTATCCAACATTTTTACATACATGTCCACGTTCCTAGTCTGCAAGAAAGATGAATTTAACCATTGAAAATCTGCCGTCTATTAAAGTATTATGGACTGCAGCATGCTGTCATTGGTGTTCTTATTTTACTTTTAGTTTGCATGGCTCGGAATACTTTTTTTTCTGCATACCTGCACTAGTGAAGGTAACACTGAAAATTACCTGCACCAGACAAATTTTACCTTACACCACTATGAATTTAGGAAGTATGGATCATACTATATTGTTCAGGAACTATTGCTATTTTCTCTTGTATACTTTTTAGGGGTTAACTTTCAATACTGCTAGCAACAATCCACTGCTCCACATACGCCTACATTATATGATATTTATATATAAAACCCATGGACCAGTACAGGTTACTTTATAGGTGGTAACAGTCAATGCAGCAGTAACAGTCCACATACACCAATATGTATAAAACCCAGTACATGGACCAGTGCAGGTTAGGTGCGGGTAGACATCAGAAATACCTGCACAGCTCCAATTTTACCTGCACTAACCTGCATGCAGGTGGTATTTCGAGCCCTGGTTTGCCAATTCTGCTGTCAAATTTCCATGGAATGATTGGAATTTTGTCTGACAAATTGCAATGATGAGGGTATTGCCAGCCCTACCTGTGTGCTGTGTTTCTCACTGTTGAATGTAGGAAATCAAGAAGTTTAGCAGTAGGACTCATTATTATGCGAGTATCAAAAGTTGTAGTGTTAGGTACGTATCTACTAGTAGCTGTTGGTGTGGTTCAAGCTAGTCCAGATGTGAAGATTGTTTCTCATCAACTCCTGTGTTTCATTCAGTGAGAGAAACTGTAAATGTTTTGAACATGGATTGCTTATATGAGTTCCCTATGATCTGACACTAGGACTGGGTATCGGTACAGCGTACCGGTACAAAACTGTTTTTTCTTGTTGGACTGGTCCAGAAAAATCGGACCTGAAAAAAATAGGTGGACCGGATGTTGGACCTAATAGAAAATTAACATATTGTTTGATCAGGTATTCAAACGTTTTTGGCATGCGCACTTGCAGGTGGAAGAAAATAAAGAGTGAAACAGAGTAGAGTTTGTAGTCATATATTTCAACCTCCTAGTTTCTACCAAGTTTTACAGTCATTCGTACAGGTGCAGTTATCGTTGCAGGGTTTTAAAGTGTGACAGTGTGAGTCTAATACTCCACCAAACAGATTTCTTTGTAGTGAAATGGACCATTGGTATGAGTCATACTGAATCAGGTCCAGGTTCAGGTCCGGACCTGAATCTGATCATCTGAACCTGAACCGGACCTGAACCTGGATTTTCTGTTCCGGTACCCAGCCCTATCTGACACTGTTAGGTCCACTGGTCATTGTGCGATCTCCATGTTAGGTGCACAAGTGTGAAATGTGTGAGCTGTGTGTGTTTGTGTTAAGTCCATATTTAACTCCAGGGCTCAGCCTGGCATATCTGGCAACAATGATGGAGCATTCATCATTTAACCAGTGCCAGGGCTCGAAATACCATCATGCAGGTTAGTGCAAGTAAAACTGGAAATGTGCCTGCCAGGTATTTCTGGTCTCTACCTGCACCTAACCTGCACTGGTCCATGTACTGGGTTTTATACATAAATGTCATACGATGTAGATGTGGATTGTTATTAGTTGCATTAAAAATTACCACCTATAAAGTATAAAAGAAAGAAATGGCAATGGTTCCTGATCAATTTTAGTATGGTCCATACTACTTAAATTCAGAGTGGTGCAGGTAAAATTTGTCTGGCGCAGGTAATTTTCAATAGTATGCAGAAGTATTTCGAGCCCTGCCAGTGCCCAATGTTGTGATCACCATGGAATGGCGGCTCCATAGTGATTTTAAGCCTCAATACATATTAAAAGTCTTGTTGTGAAAATTCTTTGATATCAGACAATCAGTCAATATTCGGGTCTCCAGTATAGAATTGTCGTGCATAAGTGCACTTCACTTTTATACATGAATATTGACAGGACAGCGTAAGGCAAGAGCAGTGTAATCTACCAGCAGGGCTCAAATACTTATTTTTGGAATACCTGCACTAGTGAAGGTAACATTGAAAATTACCTGCATTACTCTTAATTTAGGAAGTATGGATCGTACTAAAATTGGTCAGGAACCATTGCTTTTTTTGCTTCTATACTCTATAGGTGGTAGAAGTTAATTCAGCTAATAACAATCCACATACACTTACATCATATGACATTTATGTATAAAACCCAGGGCAGGTTAGGTGCAGGTAGATACCAAAGATACCTGTACAGCTCCAATTTTACCTGAATTAACCTGCACATATATGACAGGTAGTATTTTGCGCCCTGTACCAGTAATGCAGGGGTTTGGGCACTGCAAGGAGAAACCTCTTACGGAGACCACTTCAACTGGATTTGTTGGCTCTCAGATTTATAGTGCTACACTGGAAAATACAGATGAAATGTGCGCACAGTTAGAATGTACATTTAGTAGTAATACTTTTAAGTTTTCCTCCTTTTTTTTTTTATCTTGTTCGAAACTTGGATACTTATTCAGCAGAATCATTATTTGAATTTTTGCTTAGAATTTCTGAAATAAATTAAAAGGAAAATAATTTCTGGTGCTTTTGTTGCCGCATTGTTGTACATTTAGGTCAAACTGGGGCTGGCTGAAAATTACTTTCATAGATTTTCCCTTAAATTTGCAGTAAGTCGGATAAAATAGAGTTATCCAGGTGTTTTTGTTGTTATGTTACTTGAAGGTTAAAGACTTATGGCATATTGGACCATCCCATTTGTGCCCAACCTGTTTTTTCTACAGTGTTCCTGTATGTAGTACAATATGTACATGCCTGTCCTTAGTGCTGAACTCGCTGTTGCCATGCCTTCACTTGGCCTTGGAGCTGGCAAAAACACTTTGTTATACTTTAACGAGCAATTTCTAAAGAGGACAAAACCTAACAAATAAAGAATTTCTCAAACCTGTCCTTGGTGCTGACCTCTCTGTTGCCATGCCTTCACTTGGAGCCAACAAAACTACTTAAGCTGTATCTTTGTAAGACTTTAACACGCAATTTCTAAAGAGTACAAAACCTATGAGATGAAGAATTTCCTATACCTGTCCTTGGTGCTAAACTCACAGCTGCCATGCCTTCACTTGGAGCCTACAAAACTTCTTAAGCTATACCTTAAACTTATAGACTTAAACGAGCAATTTCTAAAGAGTACAAAACCTATCAAAACGTAGTTCCATACCTGTCCTTGGTGCTGAACTCACCATGCCTTCACTTGGAGCCACTAAACTTCTTAAGCTTTATCTTTGTAAGACTTTTTTTTTTAACAAGCAATTTCTAAAAAGGACAAAACCTATGAGATGAAGAATCTCCCATACCTGTCCTTGGTGCTGTACTCACTTTTGCCATGCCTTCACTGGAAAGTCAGCAAATATAGTTGAGCTGCATACATATATTATATACACTGTGCTTCCATGCGGCTGATCTGTCCAGTGAGTCCAACTCTGGGCTTCAACTTCATGGTTTGCCTCGATGGCCGGACCCTACCTTCCGCACCCGCAAGTCAGCGAAGCCCGAGACACTACCGGCTGCTCATCCATGACTGCTACCAGTGGTTGTTGTAAATACATGCAATTTTCATCCTTAGATCCAGTGGACAAAACTGAAGACCCACCCAATATGCCTGTACATGGACCAGATCGACATTGAGATGGAAACATGTGATGAACCCAGGGCACCCAACAACCCCTCACCTTTCATGAGCCAGGGGTAAGTACAGCTAACCCAGGTCACCCAACTAACCCACCCAACAACCCCTCACCTTTCATGAGCCAGGGGTAAGTACAGCTAACCCAGGTCACCCAACTAACCCACCCAACAACCCCTCACCTTTCATGAGCTAGGGGTAAGTAGTTTGAGTAGTTGAGTTTTTTAATTTTATCACTTTTGTCCTTTCTTTGGGTTTCTTTTCTTTTAATACCTCTCCTTTGTCTTCTGTTTCTCTGTATTTCTGTGTTCTGTTCCTCTGTGTTTCTGTGTTCTGATGTCTCACAGTCCAACGTCAGTACCTTTATCTAAAGACCCTGTCAAGAACCTTTCCGAGAGGAGGTATCCATTGTTATTTTCTCTCATGGATAATTTTTGTCTGTGTGGTTTTCAGTGCAATGCTGCTCCTTGTTGTATCAAAGAAGTTGCAGAGTTTTAGATAATAATTTAGCTTATTTCTAATAAAATTATTGACTGCAGATGTTTCTGAGAAGAAAGCTACAAGAGAGTTGCCCATTTTATCAATATGAAAGAATTTGCAGAATTGTTAACAATAATTTGGCTTTTTTTCGTGTAATAGTGTTGACAGCAAATATATTTGAGAAGGAAGATATAAGAGAGTGACCAACGGATGCAAAAATTTGATATACCTTACTGGTCTTTACTCTAAATTACTGGTCTTTTGAGATGCATAAGCTCTATTACTGTTACTGGTTTTGTGTGTTAAGAGGTGTTAGTGTTTATTTATTGTTTGTTTGTTTATTTTGCAGAGGTGACACGAAGTACGGTTTTGCAGAGAAGGTGGTGGATGGGATGTCTCTGACGATCAACTCCGTCACCATCCGCTTCATCTCTCACGCCTTCCACGCATCCTTCCAGGTAAGGTCTGCACCCCACGCTGGTGTGATACCCTCTCTCACGCCTTCCACGCATCCTTCCAGGTAAGGTCTGAACCCAACACTGGTGTGACACCCTCTCTCACGCCCTCCACGCATCCTTCCAGGTAAGGTCTGAACCCAACGCTGGTGTGAGACCCTCTCTCACGCCTTCCACGCATCCTTCCAGGTAAGGTCTGAACCCAACACTGGTGTGAGACCCTCTCTCACGCCTTCCACGCATCCTTCCAGGTAAGGTCTGAACCCAACACTAGTGTGAGACCCTCTCTCACGCCTTCCACGCATCCTTCCAGGTAAGGTCTGAACCCAACACTGGTGTGAGACCCTCTCTCACGCCTTCCACGCATCCTTCCAGGTAAGGTCTGAACCCAACACTAGTGTGAGACCCTCTCTCACGCCTTCCACGCATCCTTCCAGGTAACGTCTGAACCCAACGCTGGTGTGAGACCCTCTCTCACGCCTTCCACGCATCCTTCCAGGTAAGGTCTGAACCCAACACTGGTGTGAGACCCTCTCTCACGCCTTCCACGCATCCTTCCAGGTAAGGTCTGAACCCAACACTGGTGTGAGACCCTCTCTCACGCCTTTCACGCATCCTTCCAGGTAAGGTCTGAACCCAACAATGGTGTGAGACCCTCTCTCACGCCTTCCACGCATCCTTCCAGGTAAGGTCTGAACCCAACACTGGTGTGATACCCTCTCTCAGGCCTTCCACGCATCCTTCCAGGTAAGGTCTGAACCCAACACTGGTGTGAGACCCTCACGCCTTCCACGCATCCTTCCAGGTAAGGTCTGAACCCAACACTGGTGTGAGACCCTCACGCCTTCCACACATCCTTCCAGGTAAGGTCTGAACCCAACACTGGTGTGGGACCCTCTCTCAGGCCTTCCACGCATCCTTCCAGGTAAGGTCTGAACCCAACACTGGTTTGAGACCCTCTCTCACGCCTTCCACGCATCCTTCCAGGTAAGGTCTGAACCCAACACTGGTGTGAGACCCTCTCTCACGCCACACATCCTTCCAGGTAAGGTCTGAACCCAACACTGGTGTGAGACCCTCTCCCACGCCTTCCATGCATCCTACCAGATACGGTTGTCTTTCCGCGCTCTTTTTATCTGTCTTCTTGCTAAATCTTAAGATCATCATTCGGATGGGCAGGTTGCACATTTACAGTCGCCTGCACTGCAGCCACGACCGATGATGATAATGATGATGATAATGATTGTTGCACATGACTCTCTCCCGCCGTCCATCCCTATTCTCCAGTGCCAAATTATGGATACAAACAACACTCTGAGTTAATGATTTGCAACGAGGACTTTTAATACAACTTCACACAGTATGATACAATTGAGCCAAGATAGTTGCCGGAAACTACAAGACATTGTGATCTAGTGGTCAATGGTCATTACCTAAGTAATAACATTATACTGTATGTTGACATAGCCTTGAGCAAAACTTCACAAAACAAAACAAACACATGCACGAAAACAAAACAACACCAAGGAAACAAGTTGGTGAGGCTTTGATCCAGAATTTGGTGCCAATGATTTTGCCACCATCATTTCCTGTCATGCTCTACTTGTTGAGCAATAAGAGCACCCCCCCCCCAGCAGTTATGAGTAATAGCAATCAGAAACCCATTATAGGCCTACCATGTACATTTTGCCGTTGTACAATAGGCTTATGGGAGCTGCTGTAAAATGCATTTAAGTTCGCGGGGATTTAATTTCGTGGCTTTGAATTCACAGTAGCGCTATCCCGCAAATTTATTATTGTTCTGTACTGTAGTCACATAATGTATTCTGAATATTGTGGTGGTTCTAAGTTCGCGATTCAGCGGCCACCGCCAAAACCGCAGATATAAAACCACAGCAAAAGTTTCTGCATTTATAGTATGCCCGGGGCAAGTGAAAATATGTTGTACAAAGTTCAGCTATCTTTGTAACAAAATTGTTGTTATAGAGCCATGTTAGTGGTCAGACTTGCTGGAAATTGATAGAGAAATCAATCCTTTGGAGGATGTTTGTGTTTCTATATAAGATGTTGATTCCACTGTGACAACTTATTCCTCTTCAAATTGATTCCAATTTGGGCAAATTATTTTTCTCCTTAAGAGGGGTCTTCAGGAAAGATTTAACGTGCTTGAGAACTAACGACCCAGACATAATAAAAAGCTAATTGGTGTGTCATTACCAACTGTTCAATACGGCCGTTAGCGGAGCAACTGTGGTGGAAGTAAGATGTCTGGCGGGAATAACGAGGAAGCTAATTACCAACATCGTTAGCAAGCAGCAGCGTTTCCAGAAACTTTGGTGTATTGATTACCTTTGGCTGTTATATCATTCTTACTTAAGCCATGGATGATTATTTGGATTACTGGGAATCCAAAATTGATGCGTGCATGCGAAGAAAATAGTTTTTGCCCAAAATGGTCAGGAATCTTGAAGAAACGAGTGTAGTTTGGTATACTGAACAATTATAGATTCTTCATTTATTTTTTTTCTTTGACTGCCAAATTTGGCATTCTGTAACATTAGTAATGTTTTCCGATATTTGATTTGAGTTATGGCACATATTTGCTCAGTTTGCAGCTACTTTGTACGATTTTCAATTGTTTTTATCTAAATGGATAAAACTTGATGAAGGCAGGCATCATCAATAAAATAAAATCAACATGGCCTTAGCAGAAAATGATTTTTTACATAAGACTTTTGGCTTGACGTCATTCATGAAGGCTAATTTTGGTGGACTCTACCATATTTTTGGTTCTAAGTTGTCTACTGTTGTTTACTGTTGTTTGTTGTTTGCAGCTGTCGAGAATACGAGCCCGCAGTACCACTCCTCAGTGGCAGGTGGCCGACCTTCGTATGACCCGGATCAAGGACACGGAGAGGGGGATGGTGCTCACTTTCAAGGTCAGGGCAGAGGAGTGTTTTTTCATTAATCCCCTGGCTGCGAAAAGGAAGTAGTCAACCCACCCAATTATGGGTGATATCTTTTTTAATCTATTATTCTCTCCTTTTATCTGGTGTCCAGGAGATTGACTTACTAATAGGCAGACCCTTGGTTTTGACATTTGTAGATAAGACTGATACCTGTACAAGTTATGTAGTGATGAATGTCTTGTTTGGTTGTTGAACAGGAGATTGACTGGCAGACCCTGCGGATCGAGGCTGACGCTGTGAAGACGGAGAAGACAAACTACGTCTCCACTCCTGTCCGCCTCATCACCAACCAGTCCCGCATCAGGATCGTCATCAAGAAACAGCTGCATGTGAGTCAGGGTTGGGTTGTCGTGGGTGGGTTGTTATGGGTGGGTTGTCATGGGTGGGTTGTTGTTGTTGGGGGATTGGCATCAGGATCGTCATCTAGAAACAGCTGCATGTGAGTCAGGGATGGGCTGTTATGAGTGGGTTGGTGTGGGTGGGTTGGTTGGTTGTCATGGGTGGATTGTTGTTGGTAGCTATAGGTTGCTGTGGGTGGATCACTGCTGATTGGTTGTCAGCATGGGTGGTTAATGTCATTGTTGGATTTTGTCTAGTGGGATTTCTAATTTGGAGGCTTTTGAGGGTTGGATTCCCATGTTGGTTTTTGTGGGTTACTGTACTAACTTAGATTTTAGCCTTGCATTCAAAGCAAAACAACTGAAAGTGTTTCTTTTTGCCCACGTTATTAACAGGTGACTTGATGACCCGGGTGTACATGTATAAATACGTATCCTTCACACTCAACAGACCCAGAGTTACCAACCAGTTAAAAGTGTGTGGTTTCTCATCATAGTTTGTATGATGGTCTCTCACCGCTGTTGTGCCCCCCTCCCCACACAGGACTGCAGTGTAGTGTCCTCCAAGCTGCACCTGATCCTGGACGACCTGTTGTGGGTTCTGGCTGTGTGGTCTCTCACCACAGTTTGTATGATGGTCTCTCACCACTGTTGTGCCCCCCTCCCCACACAGGACTGCAGTGTAGTGTCCTCCAAGCTGCACCTGATCCTGGACGACCTGTTGTGGGTTCTGATGGACAGCCAGCTGAAGGCCATGGCCTCCTACATGCAGTCTCTCACCACAGTTTTATAATATGGTCTCTCACCACTGTTCTGCCCCCCTCCCCACACAGGACTGCAGTGTAGTGTCCTCCAAGCTGCACCTGATTCTGGATGACCTGTTGTGGATGCAGACCATGCAGTCTCTCATCACAGTTTGTATGATGGTCTCTCACCACAGTTCTGCCCCCCTCCCCACACAGGACTGCAGTGTAGTGTCCTCCAAGCTGCACCTGATCCTGGACGACCTGTTGTGGGTTCTGACAGCCAGCCAGCTGAAGGACATGGCCTCCTACATGCAATCTCTCACCACAGTTTTATATGATGGTCTCTCACCACTGTTTTGCCCCCCTTCCACACAGGACTGCAGTGTAGTGTCCTCCAAGCTGCACCTAATCCTGGACGACCTGTTGTGGGTTCTGACGGGCAGCCAGCTGAAGGCCATGGCCTCCTACTAGCAGTCTCTCACCAGTTTTATATGATGGTCTCTCACCACTGTTGTGCCCCCTCCCCACACAGGACTGCAGTGTAGTGTCCGTGTAGTGTCCTCCAAGCTGCACCTGATCCTGGACGACCTGTTGTGGGTTCTGACGGACAGCCAGCTGAAGGCCATGGCCTCCTACATGCAGTCTCTCAGCACAGTTTTATATGATGGTCTCTCACCACTGTTCTGCCCCCCCCTCCCCACACAGGACTGCAGTGTAGTGTCCTCCAAGCTGCACCTAATCCTGGACGACCTGTTGTGGGTTCTGACGGACAGCCAGCTGAAGGCCATGGCCTCCTACATGCAGTCTCTCAGCACAGTTTTATATGATGGTCTCTCACCACTGTTGTGCTCCCCTCCCCACACAGGACTGCAGTGTTGTGTCCTCCAAGCTGCACCTGATCCTGGACGACCTGTTGTGGGTTCTGACGGACAGCCAGCTGAAGGCCATGGCCTCCTACATGCAGTCTCTCAGCAAGCTCATCAGGAAGTCAACGGAACAGAACAAGAGAGATGCCTCATCCCAGGTAAGGGTGCTACTGTAAATGCATTTAAGTTCGCGGGGATTTAATTTCGTGGTAGCGGGAAAATGGACTTTTCGCGGTGGTTTTAATTTCGCGGTAGCACCATGCACTGTAGTCTCTTACTGTTATGGTAAAATGTTCGCGGTGGTTTTAAATTCACGGTGAAGCGGTCGCCGCGAAAACCGCGAACATTAATCCACCGCGAACATTTCTACAGTACTTTCATCATCATCGTCATTGTACATCTTGTTTTACACAGGTGAGGTACATTGGATACAACTTTGCAGTCTTGTTCTTTGGGCAACAATATTACTGCAGAGTTTCTTTAGAACTTTCAAACAAGGTGGAAAGATTGCCATGACCAATTAGCTTGTTCTTTGAAAACAGACCAATCCTAACTGTCCATCGAAATCAAATGATAGTGGGTCGACCCCATCAAAATTGTGGCATTTATACACTTTTTTTGCTTTCCTGGACTTTTCGCAAGGTGTACAGGCTGGGCTATTAAATTTGTCTATCAAATTATGACATGTCTTTAATTAGTGCTATATAGAAGTGCAGCAGGCAAAAAAAAAATGTTTGATACAACCCAAAAGACAAGGTATCCTACAGATTGAAGTTTTTTTCACCCCCCCACCTCCAGCCTTCACCACCCTCTCCGCAGCACCATGCGTCCCAGCGCCCCCAGGCAGCCGCGGGGGGTACTGCACCCCGGAACCCCCAGCTGGAGGCCGTCAGCAAGTTCTTCAGCAAATACGACATGGTGGAGACGTCGTACCACATCTTCACGCGCCGACTAGACCTGCACCTGTGTGACGACACCAACCCCATGGAGCAAGGTGGGCACATCATATTATAACATCAGCAGTGGACCTTCGTTTGTGGGTTAGGCCATGTCAGTCTACCTGCACCTAACCTGCACTGGTCCATGTACTGGGTTTTATACAAAGTGTCCTATGATGTAGCATAGGTGTATGTGGATTGTTATTAGCTGCATTGGCTGTTACCACCTATTAAGTATTAAAAAAAAATAGCAATGGTTCCATAACAATTTTAGTATGATCCATACTTCCTAAATTAAGAGTGTTATAGGTAAAATTTGCCTGGTGCATTTAATTTTCAATGTTACCTGCACAAGTGCAGATATGCAGAAAAAGGTATTTGGAGCCCTGGGCCCATGTTCATTTGATATATGGATGACATCTGTGGTCGCATCAATTTTCATCCGTCTCCAAAAAGAAAACAGTTGCAACTATACTGTAAATTGTACAAAGCAGCTGCAAAAGGAGCATATATGTGCTGTGAATTGAAAAAAAAATGTTGTAAAACAGATGGGATGCCACAGTCAATCTTAAGGTGAAGGGGACAATAGAACTTTAAGAATCTATAGTTTGCTATACAGCGGCGCTCCCGAAATACGCGTCAACTTGCGCGAAACGTCCTTCGAAATTTCGCAGTGCGTTACGCATTCTTTCGCAGCGCGTTCCGCGAAATTTCGCAAGACGTTGCGCAGTCTTTCGCAGTGCGTTCTGCGAAATTTCGCAAGGCATTCTGCGAAGTTACGCAGCGAGTTTCGCGAAAAGCAGGAGCCTAACGCAAATTCCTACTGCGTAATTCTGCGAAACTTCCGTAGAAACACGCCGCATTCATATGCAGACCGCCCGCGAGGTGGGCGGAGAAATATCACGGTTTGTTTACCTTTCCTTTGAAGCCGGCGCGCCAAAGGCATAGTACATATACGAGTACATGTACATACCGGACGGGGTAGTCGCTTCTCACAAATCTACTAGCCTCTACCTTTTGTTGTCATGTACCAAATTCAATGAAAGTCACACAAAATGAACAAAAATGCTATTAGTAATACTGCTATAAAATAACCACAGGCCTGTGTCCTTGGTAAAGTTACGAAAATACAACGTAAAAATGTACTTTTGGTTTGCAATGCCACCCTATTCATTATTAGCCACGCCGTCATGGTGACAAATTTTGTGCCTTAGAACTTTCCTATCTTGTCAATATCTGCGTACCAACATGTGTCAGTATTTTCCTCATATTTTACCACATAAAAGTTACGGGAAAGTTTTTTTTTTCTTTTTTTTTTCTTCCATAATTTGGAACGCTCTGAGAAACAGCCGGGGAGACTTCTATATTCGGCTATCCTCGTTTCACATTCGGCGGGGGGTGATTCGCTTCATCTCGGCAAGGAGGTTGAAAAAGGAATCGTCGTCAGCAAATGGTGTGCTTGGAGTTCTCACGAGATAAAACGATCTTCGTTGACAATGTTCGGTGTGCTTACATTTACAAGGAGGAAAGACGACGGGGGCACTTCCGTGTAAAGACGTCAAAATTAGCGTGCGAAAAACACTGTCTCGCAATCACATTCTGCTTGGTGCACCGTGATTTTTTTATTCCCACTTCGCTGCCTGAAATTTTGCAGTGAGAACGACCCTTTACCCCACGACTAAAACCTGTATAGTAGCAAGTTTTCGAGTTGAGAACTACAATTTGTAGAGGACGCACGTAACCCGATCCGCATGGGAAATGCCGCTATTTGTGCCGTTACCATGGCAGCAGCTATGGCGGCAGTCTTCAGATGTACGTCTTGGACAGGGCGTGCCCGATTACACTCAAGATCCAATCAACTTGTCACCAATCACAGCCAACAGCGGCGACAAAAAAAAGGCGGTAACATTTGACATACAGATTTTTGGTTCGGTTGTTCGTATTTACATTTTGTCAGTTGCAGTTTAAACTGATACTAAGTACATGATGGGACCAAGATGACAAAAGGTGGAGTTTCTTCATACACCGGCACATATTAGTGATGTACCTACCGTATTTCCAACATTTTGAAAAGATGATGGTCGATCGGGTTTTAAACGCTATATGTTGGGATATGATGTAGTATACATTTGTTGATGTTTATATTATCAGCATTGCATTAGACTGGTCTGGTTTTAAATCTCACCACCAATAATTCTGAGACGCACCTAGTCCGATAGTGTCTAATTGATAAACGACTCGTTTAAATTAGGGCTAGATCGTCACCGCTGCTAACAGCGTCCTTATTTTTCAAGCGGTATATTTTTTTGGCTTTTGTACTCATTCATACAATCCCCGCTCAACAGTCTTGCAGCATGAATTGGAAATACACAATTTCTCAAATATATGGACGAACTCTTTATTATTATTTCAACATTTTAAAACCAAGAGCTTATGATAGTTATTGCCTTATATCTGTATCAGTTGTCAAACCAAGATGTCAGAAGCTAGGATCGCTGCAAGGTTGAATGTGTTCCTTGCAGTAAGGTTGCGTCGATTGTCCGACCAGGAGCGACCGACAGTGATGTTCCGACCCAAGAGCTCCGTAACAGGTAGGTTTTCTTGGCCAAGCTGCACCCCCGATGATCAGCAATATACCAAGGAAACCAACGGATGGAAACCCAAATCCCATCTTATAAAAACAACTACCAATACATAGTAGAAGTACAAATGTACACGTAACGTTAGTTACGCTAACAGAACTTTGAACAGATACGCAGACAAAACACGGTTAATAAATACATTGAAAACACATAAGGTGAATGTATACCCTAAACACATAATGTTTAATGTATGCCCTGTATTGTTTCTTTCGTTCGACTGTCCGATGACCAGGGGCTGCCGCCTGCGATGCCGTAAGAAACAGAACTCCGTAAGGAACAGGTAGGTCTCCTTGGCTAAGTTGCACCCCGATGATCAGCAGTGCGCCAAGCAAGAAACCCGAATCCCATTACGCTGGCTTACAAAATCATTATCTATCGATGCTTTACTACATAGAAGTACATGTAATATTAGTTAAACTATATGACACTAACACGTTTGAACAGATACGCAGACAAAATACAGTTAACAAATTAAAACACATAATATAATGTTGAATGAATGCCCTGTATTGTTTCCTTCGTTCAACTGTCCGGCGACCAGGAGCGGCCGTCAGCGATGTTCCTCCAAAGAGTTCCGTTAGGAACAGGTAGGTCTTGTTGGACCCCTCTGGCTCTGCACCCCCGCCGACCAGCAGCGTCATTTCAAGTGAAGCCAGACGATGAAAACCTGAATCCTAGATATCGTCTAGAAAAGTAGCTATGAATATGATATCAATACCAATAACGTTACATTGAGCATCATTCTAGCTAGAAATACAGGTTATGACCGAGCAGATATAACTTTGATATCGTTTTACATTATACATAATGTAACGTTATATTGAATATATTCAGACTTGCGAAGGAAAAGGTTAGACACCTTTTTCTTCGCAAGTCTGGTAATCTAGGATCGCTGCCAGGTTGGATGAATTCCCTGCAGCAAGGTTGCGCCATGTGTCCATTGTCCGACGACCAGGAGAGGCTGACATCGATGTTCCGACACAGGAGCTCGTCAGCAACCGGTAGGTTTTGTTGGCCCCTGCACCCTGGACGACCAGCAACGTCATTCCAAATCAAGTCGGCGGATGAAAACCTGAATCCTAATCCTCTAGAAAAGTAGATATCAATGCCTACTACGAAGGAGTATAGCTTTATCTAGGAATTATGGACGGGCATTATATGGTTTTACACATGTATACAATATATAACCAATTCACGCAAATCCTGCATGTCTTATATTTCCACTTTCAAGAGGAAAAAATGTCACATTAACGATTATTCAACACTAGCTAACTTTAACGCCACCCTGACGTTAACAACGTGAGTCACCAGCAACTTCGCTGTCTGAATGCCTCTAGCTGCCGACAAAGATTAGACCTTCAATTACTACTGATTACAAGTTCATAGTCATTTCTAAGAATAAAATCGTCACAACAATAAAACAAGGAGCCTTGCAAAATCCTTTGTTCGCAAGGCTTGGCTTGTCTGCATGTACCATTATGCCGAAGTGGTCCCGTGGAAAGAAAACTTTTCTCTTCAAGGCTCATTTCTTTGACCAAAGAACAACTTTGTGTAGTGTCTAATTGACAGAAATTCATTTAATTAAAATAAATCGTTCCTATATCACAATCACTATATGATATACTATACATCAGAATACACGTTTCCATATTTTACCATATTACTTTAAAAGTGGAGTCGTCCACTGACCCCTTGTGACCTTGTTTTCCTGCTGCTGCTGCGACGGCCATCTTGAAGAAATTACGCGAAACACGATTTTCACATCAACAACAACAATGATTGTTTTTTGTCACGGAATACTAAAATTGGGCCTGCTAACATACATTTCAAGAACTTAAGATAATCAGATACAAGACTAGATTGTTTGCTTGTGAAATCTGCCGTAGTTTTCCAGTCCGTCTACATAGAAATGACGATGTAACGTTAGAGTAGAGCCGATTTCGTGTCGGTTTATCCTGGGTTTACGCAAGTACGCTATCTACGGGTCATTGACCCTTAATGTCTTGCGTTGTTCGATGTCATTTCGGTCCTCAATCAAAGAACGTGTAACAGTTTTACGTCGACTTTTCTTAACCCTTCTGTTTGTAATCTATTCGGCTACTTATTTGATGTTGTTCATGATTTGGGACCGCACCGCCACGCGGTCAGACGTTCTCCGAGTTGCGCTCCCGCCACGCTTTTCCAGCCCCCATATTATCTACAATTTATCAATGAATACGTGATAATAAGGACGATCAATTGTCATGTTGATTGCATTGTGTAATCACTGCTCATTAACGACCAAAATTTGCGTAAGATTTCTTACGTAGAAGGCTTTCGCATGGGTGTTTCGATTACGCAGGGGGATATTTCGCAGTGCGTTACGCAAACAGTTGCCAAACTTTCGCAGTGCGTTCTGCGAAATTTCGCAGTGCGTTACGCAAAATTACGGACTGCGTTCTGCGAAATTTCGGAGTGAGTTCTGCGAAATTTCGGAGTGAGTTCTGCGAAATTTCGCAACACGTTTCGCGCAAACTGACGTATATTTCGGGAGCGCCGCTGTACCATGGTCTCTTTGTTATGTCGTTTATATTTAGTATCATGATGATTCACTTTGTTGGTTCTTGAATTCACAAAGCAAGGTGTGCACATTATCACAAATGCCCATTATCAAACATTCTCAAGTCTGACAAACCACACAATATAACTCAATAAGCTTGTTTTTTTTTCCTATTTTTTTTTACTTACATGTACCATGTTCATAGATTGATTATTTTGAACTTAGTATACCATTAGTGGATCATAGATCGAGCATCTAAAAAGTGTTGAGTGTGAAAACCCTTGACAGGAAAAAGGGACCGGTTGCACTGGTGGCAAGTCTACAGTCCGTCCGAGCAAGGTACACCACTGTGTAGTCTGTCGCCATGGCAACCCGCGGGGTTGTCACGGTAACATGGTGTTGGGTCAGGATGTGTTGCCCCCCTCCCCCTTTGTGCACAGTTGTGACTTTGTATGTGACTGTTTTTTGGTAAATAAAGATGCTAACAGCACATTTCAAACAGAAGGTCGATGTTCTCTTCTAAGACTTTCCTCTTTCTCAGTCTTCCTCTCAACTTTTCTTTTTCTTCTATCCAAGATCTTGCTTTGATAATCTTGCTCTGCTTGCTTGCATCTGATTTTTCTAAATTTAAAGTTATTTTAAAAACTTCACCTCCAACACTAGTTCACCTTTTTCCAAGGGGTAACCTTTATCCATTGCTTTTAAAACAGGCTGTTTAAGGACGTCTGCAAGTCGATGGATGTTGGTTTCAAATTACAATATATTTTATTAAAAGAATCTTTATATAGTAAGTATTGCAGTTTGAAACCAAGTTGTCTGTCAACTTGATATACCTACTTAATAATAACCTGTTTTTTTTCAAACGATGGATATAGGTTACCCCACGGATAAAGGTGAACTAGCAATACTTTCCTTTGTTTCTATGATCTGAATCTCTTGCTACAGAAACTCCCCCTTTGCCTGGCGTTACGTTTCTGTGACCGTCTGTTACAGTAGCTCATTAAGTTGGAGTAGTTCTTATTGTGTTAATGATCATGATTCAACTGTGCATGTGACGATAGTTTATTTGCATGAATATTATTGTGCATGGGCATGTTTTTTCTCCCAGTTCCAAACCTCGCAGGGCGTTTATGAGATTGAAAGAGACTTAAACACAATCATACAAAGTCATGAACATGTGTAGAGCTTGTTTGGGGTTTATTTGAAACAGGTGATAAACAAACATGTACTACAGCAAACGGCTTGGGCTGGAAGATAGCGTTATCTTTCACATTACTGCATGACAGGAAAGTAAACAGAAGACCTTCTTTTACCCCCTATAGATGTGCAGAAATCCATTTGTGCAATTTTCAAAATTTTAAAGATTCAAATTATGACTTGCATGATAATTGGATACAATGCTCATTTCTAAGGAGTTTTGGTGTAAACTTATGACCTGCAACTGGGTAGGATACCTACCAATATTCATTACAACCCAAGTTCTCTCTTACTTATTTAATGATAAAACAGCGCAAGTTCAAAACAGCTCAAATCACCTAATTAGCCGCCCCGGAAACCTTAAAAGTTCAACAGAAAAAACTCTGTATTGTAGAGAATCTTGCTGACCTCCAGATGTCTTATTGATTCACTCCTGAGTCATCAGACTTCCAGTTTCTGTAAAGTCAGTGCAGTGAATGAATGAGACATTTGACAGCCAGATTGACTGAAAATTCATGGTTTGTGTACTTTCCATTGTGTTATAGCAATTATCTCAATTTGTGCAACAGATTCTAAACATAGAATAGGTTTTCATATGAGCTGAAATGTTGTTATAACCAGTCCTGTGATCTTCCGAGAGAATGTTCCGTTTTCCGTTTACTTTCCTGAGCTGCCTGTAGGGTGCCCCGATGCATGTCCACAGATCGAGTCTCACTAACAGTACAGATGGTGGTGTGGTGTGCTGTTCCCGTCCTGTTGTTGTACTGACTCTGTCCTGTTTCCCACAGAAAAGTTTAACAGAAGAACGGACGGCGGGGCCATGCAGATCACCCTCCACAGGCTGATGCTGGATTACTACCCATACCATTTTGTCGGTCAGTGGCTTTCTTATTTGTTTGGTATCAATAACACAGTAATTGCAGAAATGTGGTTGTTTTATGTTCACGGTTTTCAAACTCAAAACCACCGCAAATATTCTTCCATTACAGTATGTGACTACAGGATGTGGTGCTACATTATCACGAACTGAAAACCACCATGAACACTCCATTTCTCCTGATGCCGCAAAATTAAATTCTTGCAAACTTAAACGCGTTTACAATAATTTCTTTTGTGAATAATTATGTTAAATGTTGAACCCAAAATCACAATCATAAAAACGTTATCATAACTTATAGTAAGATTTGATGGCCCACCCTGAAGTATTTCAAGTGACATTGATAGCATCCATTTTTGGCCATTAATTATTGCACGGCCTTTTTCTTTATGAACCCATGGTTATAACATTCTGGATTTGTAGCCAATAGGAATGGACTCTTCTGATTGGTCCAGTCCACACAACTTGGCTACATGATAGTATATGTCATGTAATGTGTCATGTTTAACACCATGTTTACCATTTGCCCAGGCATGAATAAGAAGCACTGGTTACGCCACAATGAGTGCATGGCTACATGATAGTACATACATGTAGTGTGTCATGTTTGACACATATTTACCATTTGAGGCATGAATAAGAAGCACTGGTTCCGCCACAATGAGTGCATGTGTGGCTACATCAGTGTAATGTGCCATGTTTGACACATGTTTACCATTTGCCAGGCATGAATAATAAGCACTGGTTCCGCCACAATGAGTGCATGTGTGGCTACATCAGTGTAATGTGCCATGTTTGACACATGTTTACCATTTGCCAGGCATGAATAAGAAGCACTGGTTCCGCCACAATGAGTGCATGGACGCGCGGGACCAATGGGCGGAGCTGCTGCTCGCAGAGTTCAAGCACCAACTCAAGGAGTGGAAAAAAGCCACTGCAGATGCTGCTGAGGGTCAGGAGTCAAAGGACGGAGGTCAGGAGGAGGTCAGAGGTCAGCAGCCTGGGGCGAGGGGTCACAAGCCTCGTCCTAAGCTGATGAGTAGTGGGATCGTCTTTAGACTGGAGGACTTTGAACTGTACCAAGTGAGTCGTCGTCAGTCTTAGAGCTAATGATATCTGCAATTGCGTTATCAGGCATGTACAAGGGGTGATCAATAAGTTCTCGGCCTCACCCAGAAATAATGTATTAAGCGCAACTCAAATTTCAAATCATTGCAGTCATTACGTCAGGGTGTCGCCTGTAAAGTATTAATCACAATAATTTAACTTTTGGTCTACATTCATAAAAGACTTTATACGTGACATCTATATTGTCTTCAAAATTTGAGTTGTCCTTGTTATTTCTGGGTGAGGCCGAGAATTTGTCGATCACCCCTTGTACAAGAAGAGTAGTCTTAATATTAGGATATCCCTGTAACTCAATTTGCTGCGCTGCGTCACATTTGAGCACCTGGTTCCAATAGTTGGTAACTGGGAAACCCCAACTGAAATACGGGGAAGGGCATTCTGGTTGGAACTACACCCATCTTTCAGAAGTGACATAAAATGGGGGCCCCTTGTTGGAGGAGGTGCCTCGAGCACGTTTACCATTTGGAACAACTTTTGTTTGATAAATCAGAGTAACTGTTGTACAAACCCTTATGAATTCTTCTGTCAATTACAGAAGATTGTTATCACCATCATTTGTGCATCTGTTTCTCTCTTGCGCATCTGTTTCTCTCTTGCGCATCTGTTTCTCTCTTGCGCATCTGTTTCTCTCTTGCGCATCTGTTTCTCTCTTGCGCATCTGTTTCTCTCTTGCGCATCTGTTTCTCTCTTGGGCATCTGTTTCTCTCTTGCGCATCTGTTTCTCTCTTGCGCATCTGTTTCTCTCTTGCGCATCTGTTTCTCTCTTGCGCATCTGTTTCTCTCTTGCGCATCTGTTTCTCTCTTGCGCATCTGTTTCTCTCTTGTGCATCTGTTTCTCTAATGATAATGACAGCTATAGTAAATGTTGTGACTGGCCCTTTTTTGTTCACCTGAATCGTGTTCTTCCTCAGGTGAGCACCTCTGACACCAGACACTCCACCCCCAAGAAGTTTTTCTCGTCAGACAAGAAGGCTCTGTACCTGCCACAAGAGATGTCAGCTGTACACCTGGAGTACACGGAGTACTACTTTCCTGAGGGAGTCGATCATCCAGGTGAGAATGGGTTTCTGTGTGGTTGTCAGTCTGCGTGTATGTCTGTCTGTATGTTTTTGTGATTTATACCGTTCACCGGAGTACACAGAGTACTACTTTCCTGAGGGAGTCGATCATCCAGGTGAGATATGGGTGTGTGTGTGTGTGTCTGTCTGTCTGTAGGTTTATGTGATCTATACTGTTCACCAGGAGTACACGGAGTATACTACTAAGTAATTCCTGAGGGAGTCGATCATCCAGGTCAGAATTGGGTGTCTTTGTGTGTGTGTGTGTCTGTCATTTGTTTGAACAAACAGAACAATTTATTCATGAGAAGATCAGATTGGCCTGCAGGCCACTTGTCCTTGAGGTCATGAGGGAGGTAACAGTCATATTACACAGATACAGATTATATTCAGTCCTGGTAGGCCATTAACATTAAAAAAAAATGTCATGGTAAAAACATAGTAGAGTGAAAACGTGTTGTTGTTGCAGTTCCGTCCCCGAACATCTACGGCCAGGTCAACGCTATCCAGCTCACCCTGGACTACATGACTGTCCTGTGGGCCAACCAGTTCCTGCTCAACGTGGCACAGAGCATGGTGGGTACAGACAAACAAACAAACAAACAAACACATGTAGATAACACCAACCAGTTCCTGCTCAACGTGGCACAGAGCATGGTGGGTACAAACAAATAAACAAACAAACAAACAAACACATGTAGATAACTCAAACCAGTTCCTGCTCAACGTGGCACAGAGCATGGTGTGTTCAAAACTTCAAAATTTAATTTCATACAAGTTTGAATAGATATCAAAGCTCTTTGCACATACCTAGTACATAATCACAGGTGACAAACGAAATTTATCTGCATTGTACCTAAAGTATGTGATAGAATTGAAAGCAATGTCTTGCACTGAGTGTTCTAAACTTAGTTTCCATGGCGATGTGCTTGTCTCTCCTCCAGGCTGCTGCACCGATGGACCGTCAGGAGTCTGTGGAAGAGCCGGCCTCAGCCTCCCTACATGTGGACATCAGGCTGGAGATACTCATGCCAAAGGTACATGTAGATCCTTTAGGTGTTCTACAACAGTTCATTTAGGATCCATAAGACTTTACTTACAGTCTGGTCTTGTTTGTTTTAGAATTAATATTTTAAGACTTTTAAGCATTTTTTTTGTAACACCAACGCAATTCTGCCAGATACCAACTAAGGTCAATAAGACTGCCTTCTCAAAAATGTCTTCAGCAACTTTTATTCTGGATATCTAAAGTGAACCTCAAGAATAACCTGACGTGTGTGAAAAAAGTTTAAACTTTGTTCCAACACAAAAGAAAGACTCACCATAAATTTTCGGTTGGACACTCCGACCTTCTTCAGATAGATGACTCGCTGCACTGATTTCTTTCTTTTGTGTTGGAACAAAGTTCAACTTTTTTCACTTTGGAATTTGAAGGTGAACTTTCATTCAGTTATCATAACCTGCTTTTTACCTGTGATGTTAGATCTCCCTGCCTGCAGAGAAGCCCGTCCCAGCCAGCCAGACCGCCCCCAGTCGCTGGTGGTGCAGAGTTCCCGC
Source organism: Branchiostoma floridae (assembly GCF_000003815.2). Classification (NCBI taxonomy): domain Eukaryota; kingdom Metazoa; phylum Chordata; class Leptocardii; order Amphioxiformes; family Branchiostomatidae; genus Branchiostoma; species Branchiostoma floridae. Next base: position 2,051,636 of record NC_049982.1, read on the forward strand.
ACCGTGCTGACGTTTGTTTGTTTGTTTGTTTGTTTGTTTGTTTAGATCTCCCTGCCTGCGGAGAAGCCCGTCCCAGACCAGCCAGACCGCCCCCAGTCGCTGGTGGTGCAGAGTTCGCGCACGGTGCTGACCAACTCGCGGGTCGAGACCAACTCCACGCTAATGATTAGCTTTCTGGTTTATCCATAATGTTTGTTTGTTTGTTTGTTTGTTTAGATCTCCCTGCCTGCGGAGAAGCCAGTCCCAGACCAGCCAGACTGCCCCCAGTTGCTGGTGGTGCAGAGTTCGCGCACCGTGCTGATGTTTGTTTGTTTGTTTATTTATTTAGATCTCCCTGCCTGCGGAGAAGCCCGTCCCAGACCAGCCTGACCGCCCCCAGTCGCTGGTGGTGCAGAGTTCGCGCACCGTGCTGATGTTTGTTTGTTTGTTTGTTTGTTTATTTAGATCTCCTTGCCTGCGGAGAAGCCCGTCCCAGACCAGCCTGACCGTCCCCAGTCCCTGGTAGTTCAAAGTTCGCGTACCGTGCTGACCAACTCGCGGGTCGGAACCAACTGCACGCGGGAGGACCTGAAGGCCGTGCTGGAAAACTTCTCGGCTTCCGTGCTGTTCAGGGACGAGGAGAGGTTTCCTAATAAGGACGGAGACTTCCAACAGGTTCGACTTATTTCCATCGACAAATGGGAATTGGATATTTTCTTCAAAAAGTAACCAAAATCATATTCAGTTGCTTGAGTAACTGATTTTTGGCATAAATTGATACTATTTGTTTATATATTTGGTTTTACTACATTTGTGAAAGGACTGACATAACAGGTGACTACCATCTTAAAGTTTGCAAGATGTCAACCTGGAGACCAAATTGTTTGGGTTGATATCTATCGGTTCGTCTAAACATGAAACTTCAGTTTATGATTTTTCTAAGACTTGGTATTAATTTTTGATTGACGTTAGAAATCTGCCTGATTTTTAAGCAATTCACTTTATTTCTTGCGGTGATATGAGTACAATTTTCAATTCTGTTACCGTGGTCAAGAACTTGAATTTAACACAATATCTGTCGTATATCAAGCTCCATGATGTATAGGTTATTGAAATCATTATGTTGTAATCCAATTTCAAATCAAAATTATGTTATATGAGGTCATAAATCCAAGCCTAAACATAATAATAAGTATAATGTCATTACTCAGGTGTGCAATGAATTCTGGGACGAGGCAATGCATGATGGGATATCGTTCGACACCTCCGCTGCGCGGCCGCCGCCCATCGGGAGCACGAACTCTCAGGCCAACGTCCTGCGGGGTGAAAGGTCAAAGGACGTGTGGCTGATGTACTTTGAGCAGTTTTGGGTTGACTTTGGAGACGTTGCGAGCGCCAAGGGTCGACCTCTGCCCTTTATCGACGCTGTTCCGCTGCACTTGTGGATTTGTAAACCGCTTCAAGGTCATAGCGATCCGTCACAAACGGAAGAGAAAGGGGACACTATCGGAGCGGTTTCATCTGCCCCATCTCAGGTCAGGGGTCATAGAACCCCCCAATCACAGCGCAGGAGACATCAGTCAGGAGAAACCGACCAATCACAGCACAGGAGACATCAGCATGCAGAGGCTGACCAATCAAAGCACAGGAGGCATCAGCATGGTGAAGCCGACCAATCGCAGCACAGGAGACATCAACATAAGGAAGCTGACCAATCACAGCATAGGAGACATCGGGCCGACCAGAGGCCCTTATCTAGCAGCCAATCAGGGATAAAGTCCTATCAGAGCGACCAATCAATGAAAAGGCCACATCATAGCAACCAATCAGGATCATCAAAGTCATACCAGAGGACTCAGTCCGAGCCCAGAGGTCACTCGCTGCGGCACGACGAGCGTGGCTCTCATCGCAACATGCAAAAGAGCAGCAGCCATTTTACCGAACACAGTACTAAAGACCGCCACAAAAGGGAGGCTGTGCACAAACACGAACAGGGTAGTAGCGATAGACACCTCCAACACTCGAGACACGAAAAACACGAGGAGGAAGCTCGTGACGAGAAGCGCAAGAGACTGATGGAATACTACCGCGGGTCGAACGGCGGCCGCAAGGAGAAGTCTCCTGGGTCGGAGGAGGACGAACTTGTGCGAGAGATGTTCAGCAACCAGCCTCCGTCAAAGAGACTCAGTTCCACCTTCAAGACCAAGTCGCTCTCGGACAGCGACTCGAGCCCTGACCAGGAGAACGTGTTCATGAACGGGCCGGTTGGACAGAAGGGGGGAGCCGACGCGGCGGCGGCAGTGCAACAGGCGGCGGTGGTGGGGGGGGTATTTTCAGTGGCCGAGATTCCGGCCTTCCGCGAGAGGGACAGGCCGCTGGAAAGGCCTCCGGTTACGCATCATCGCGTGATCCCTGAGGAAAGGCCCTTTCAACAGGAGTGGGAGACGACGAGACAGTCGCGGCCGATGCTCTCGCGGGAACGCTCCCTGTCGAGTCCCGAGCTGGACAAGGCCTCGGCTTTCGAGCGGATGCTTCGCGGTAAGTCGATAAGCGTGGACGAAGTCTTGTCCTCGGACGACCCGATGGACTTTGACCCGGGTGCGGAGTTCGGCCGAACGGAGGCTGACTCGCACATGTTGCTGCACACGCCATCGAAGGTCTGTGGAGTGGTGACCCACGACCAGTACCTGTTCCTGCTGCGGCTGCAGGAGTCCATTGCACAGCTGCAGGACTGCATGGAGGAGGATGCAGTCGCCATTAGGGGGCGGCCGTCCGATGTTTCCAGCTCCTGCATCGCTGGATGCTGTCGCCAGGTAAAACTCATAATGGAATATTAGGAGAATTCTTGTACACAACCAGGTTATACTTAATGTGCTTATGTTTCAGTGTCTATCAGACACCTTCCTTAGATCTTCTGAAGGTGTCTGATAGACACCGAAATGCAAGCAAGTAAGCACATCCTGGTTGTGTTCAAGAATTCTCCTTTATCCTATATTCTACCAACTTGATGAAATTTTTTCGGAAGTATGGTTTCCATGGCTCCATGCGGGGCGGCTGTCCGACGTCTCAAGCTCCTGCATCGCCGGATGCTGTCGCCAGGTGAAACTCATAATCAGTTAACTTGAAAGTGTTGGTAGAAGTCATTATTGAACTAGTTCAACTGTAATATCCAACACAAAAATCAGACTCACCCAAATTTTAGACTGAACAGCACCAGTCTGTGTCAAGGAATGAACAATCCACTGCTGTCGTGACGTTGGGCACCATAGACTTCCTGCAACCTATGATCCATTGCTTACACTGAGTCACATGTTCTATCTGCATAACGTGACATCACAACATCATTCTTTGACAAAGACTTGTGCTGTTCAGTAGAAAATTTGGGTGAGTCCAATTTTTGTGTTGGATATTACACCGTCACCGTCACTGTAACAGTTAAAATAGTTCAATAAAAGCTCATGTTTTCTTGAAACCGATAATTCTTCCCTGGTCACCGCTCCATGTTGTTTCTGCATTTCAATGTGTGTTCAGTGCCTACCCGTTAAAGATTCTTCTTTTAATGTTTACATGTTGCAGATAAAGATATTCTGCTGCACACCTTACCTGATATTCAAAAGAGAACGCCTACAAATATTTTAATGGCATGTGTGACATTTTATGTGAATTGTTGCCCTAGTATTGTTTTTATTGTAATTACACAATTATGGAGCTACCAGTTGTGATGTTCAGAACAGTTCAGGATATTAGCTGGATATCCTGCAAGCCTGTACATTTTGAATCAAACTTGTTAATCTTGTTTAGTGCCTGCCTGTAGTACCTTAAGTAGCCAGAAATTGTCTTACAATGACTTTCTATCCTATTGGACATCTAAAATTGTCTTCTTTCATAGTTAGGGTATAAAAACCAGTTTCTTTCAGATCACTTCAGTGTCACTGACGAAAACTGGTGGATGCCATCTGAAACGTCTGACCGTTTCCAAAATCATATCCAGTTGCTTGAGTAACTGCTTATTGGCATATCTTTTTACCTTCATTTATGAATTTTGTCAAACTCGCCAGGTGGAGCTGTCACTCATTCTCCCTGCCCCTCCGGAGGGGACGAGGGGTGCGGGCAGCGTGGCCGGGAGCGCGCAGGATGTCACGGGGTCACAGCGGAGAAGTTCGCTACAAACGGACACGCTCATGGTGCCGGGGTCAACGACCCCGCGTACAACGTCGCCATCGCCGGTGGACAGCGGTATCGCGGAGAGCACGGCGGGAAACAATCACGTGGCGAAGTCGCAGAGCGACACGGCGCTCATGAGCCTTTCGTCTGACGAGGAAAATAACGGGGGGGAAAACTCCAGGAAGAAAAGGAACCTTTCCTCCGGGGAGAGGCCTAAAAGTTTCGCGGGGGACGACGTGACGACGTTACGCAAGTCGCCGTCGAGAGACGGCGCTGACAGCGGCAGGGGGAGCGGGAACGTAGCGGATTCAGCCAATGAGAGACAAGAAAGCATAAAAATGGATCAACCACAGCAGGACAGGGGAGCAGTGAGTGCAATGCCAACCAAGCAGGTTTGTCTCAATATTTGTTTTGTATTGAAAATTCGTCATCATAATTTTCGTAAGTCATATACATGATTATATAATTATTGGTCCATAATGTATGATCTTTGTTGATAAAGGTAAGCCATCCATGCAGTCAAGAACATTATGTAATCAACAAAATGTCGGACAATGATCCTATGAAATTTAATACTATATACCGTAAATGCAGAAAGTTTCGCGGTCGTTTAATCCTCGGGAGTTTTCGCAGCGGCCGCTTCACTTTTTTTTTACCACTTTCTCTTTTTCCCTGTAAACCAGGTGCCAAAACTGACCGTTTCTGACGGAACCAAGGAAGTGGCGAAGGACAGCCCTCTCTTCGAGAAGAAGTTCGGCAAGTTCAGCGACTTCTCTGCGGCTAACATCGCCGCCCAGCTTCGCATCGGCCTCCTGTCGCAGTCTCAGCTCTCGCTCGACGAGATGTCCCTCGACAACTTCTCGCTGGACAACATGTCCTTGGACAGCTCGGATAGTGGAGACCCGTATGTCCTGGCAGGGACTGAAATGTCCACGCTGTCGGTCGACACCCTCTCCATCTCCTCCCAGGTGAGACTTGTTTGTTTGTTTGTTTGTTTGTTTGTTTGTTTGTTTGTTTGTTCGACAGCGGGACCCGTACGTCCTGGCAGGGACGGAAATGTCCACACTGTCGGTCGACACCCTCTCCATCTCCTCCCAGGTGAGTTTGTTTGTTTGTTTGTTTGTTTGTTGGACAGCGGGACCCGTACGTCCTGGCAGGGACCGAAATGTTCACACTGTCGGTCGACACCCTCTCCATCTCTTCCCAGGTGAGTTTGTTTGTTTGTTTGTTTGTTTGTTTGTTTGTTTGTTGGACAGTGGGGATCTGTATGTCCTGGCAGGGACGGAAATGTCCACACTGTCGGTCGACATCCTCTCCATCTCCTCCCAGATGAGTTTGTTTGTTTGTTTGTTTGTTTGTTTGTTTGTTGGACAGGGGGGATCTGTATGTCCTGGCAGGGACGGAAATGTCCACACTGTCGGTCGACACCCTCTCCATCTCCTCGCAGGTGAGTTTGTTTGTTTGTTTGTTTGTTTGTTGGACAGCAGGGATCTGTATGTCCTGGCAGGGACCGAAATGTCCACACGGTCGGTCGACACCCTCTCCATCTCTTCCCAGGTGAGACTTGTTTGTTTTTGTTTGTTTGTTTGTTTGTTCGACAGCACGGACAGTGGGGACGCATATATCCTGTCAGAGACAGATGTGTCCACACTGTCGGTGGATACCATCTCCTTGTCTGTGAGGTGAGTTGGGTTGGTTAGTGAGCAGAATAATGTTTAATTTGTAATAGATTAGCTCTACATGTACTTCCTTTACAGAAAATGTTTCACTTCAGATTAATATGTAACCTGAATTACCTATGATGCATGTTAATGCTCCCTGCCCTCTCTAAGTACCAGAGCTCCTATCAAACAAAATCAATCTTTAAAATTGGTACAGACTCCTTTCTCTAAAGCCCCCTTTACAAATCAAGAATTTAGCTCGGCCGAGTTGTCAGCGAGCTCTAAATTACGAGGAGGTATAACCCTGATGCCGACGAAGAAACTCTACCATTTGTTCGTAGGCATCAGGGTCATACCTCCTCCTAATTAAGAGCTCGCTAACAACTCGGCCGAGCTAAATTCTTGATTTGTAAAGGGGGCTTTAGCACACAGGACATATGAAATAAAGTATGGGGGTTGAACACACACCATTGTCAGTGGATTAACACTTTACTGTAGTTGCCTAACTGGCCCACTGGCCCAGGGCAATAGAAACAAAGAGGCGCTGAAAGGTGTTTTAATGATTTAAACTTTTGTTCACCACCCCAGGGGAGCAGGAGCGCCCCCGTCAGCCACCAGTCGTCGTTCGAGCGCGGTGGCGATGCAGAACCGACCAGACAAGCTTCGCTGGAGGACGGCAGGGACGGACGGCCTACTGCCCTGTCAGGTGGGCTATAGTTACATTTGAGTCCTACTCAGACTTTAGGCCATGGACAGGATGGTACATTGTTACTGGTAGTTCTGTTATCCTGATAAAGGCTTGCCTCCTTCGCTGGAGGATGGCAGGGACGGACGGCCTACTGCCCTGTCAGGTAGGCTATAGTTACATTTTTGTCCTGTTCAGACTATAGGCCATGGACAGGATGGTACATTGTTACTGGTAGTTCTGTTATCCTGATAAAGGCTTGCCTCCTTCGCTGGAGGATGGCAGGGACGGACGGCCTACTGCCCTGTCAGGTACACTGTATGCTATGATCATTCTTTGTCATACCTGGGTGGTGATAATGTTCAGTACACAATGTCCAGGGCTGTTTAGACCATGGACAGGATGGTACATTGTTTTCTGGTAGTTCTGTTGATAAAGGCTTGCCTCCTTCGCTGGAGGACGGCAGGGACGGACGGCCTACTGCCCTGTCAGGTACACTGTATGCTATGATCATTCTTTGTCATACCTGGGTGGTGGTAATGTTCAGTACACAATGTCCAGGGCTGTTCAGGGCTGTTTAGACCATGGACAGGATGGTACATTGTTACTGGTAGTTGTGTTACCCTGATAAAGGCTTGCCTCCTTCGCTGGAGGATGGCAGGGATGGACGGCCTTCTGCCCTGTCAGGTGGGCTATAGTTACATTTTTGTCCTACTCAGACTATAGACCATGGACAGGATGGTACATTGTTACTGGTAGTTCTGTTGATAAAGGCTTGCCTCCTTCGCTGGAGGATGGCAGGGACGGACGGCCTAATGCCCTGTCAGGTGGGCTATAGTTACATTTTTGTCCTGTTCAGACTTTAGACCATGGACAGGATGGTATAATGTTAAGTTCTGTTACCATGATAGAGGCCCCTATTGCACAATGTAAGTCTTACGTTGTACAATGTCTGTATTCTATGTTTATTGAATATTTTTGTATGGAAGAGAGCAGAGGTATACAAATGTACATGTTCAACGGCCTCCATCCATTTTGAAAGACTGTGGGTTTGGTACATAGTTTATTACGTACATGCAATACAAACCTTGTTAGAAGTGAAGGTAAAGCACAGGAGGCACAAAATGTAGTCCCAGGAAAGGTGGAACAGTTACTGCAGCCAAAGGATAGCCAATTCTTTCTGCCCTGCTTGAAGGTTTCTCATCTTTTATTGCACAGAATGTCAGTCCTTCATTTTAGCAGAAGAGTTCCCACTAAACTACATGATCATGATGTTACATTGTTTTGTTATTCTTTTACAATACCTGTATTGCAGGTGAGGGAGAGGGTGGGACCAGACCTAAGAAGGTGACGCTTGAGTACTGCGACAGCGAGAGTTCCACAGAGGAGGTCTCACAGAGCGCAGGAGGCAGTTCTGCAACCTTAGAGGACGCCAAGAACAGAAAAACTGTAAGCTCAGCTGATGGTACTCAGATTGACTAGGGCAGCGATGAAAAACAAACTATTCCATGTACTATAACCTTACTAGTAGTTCAGACCTTAGAGAGGGCCAAGAATAGAAAAACTGTATACTAAGCTTTAAGCTGATGGTGCTCTGACTGGATAAGACATGTTATAGCCGCAATAAAAGACAAACTGTCTTAAGTTTGCAAAATTTTGTTTCTGAACTGACGCAGAAAAATGAATCACCACATCTTTCAGCTGCATCGAAAAAATAACTATTCTTTTAGAACAGTTACTTTAACTATTCCAGCATGACTTTTTGTGCTTGTACCACAATGCATACATGTATAGTGTGTAAAAGACAAACAGTAGTTGCAAAATTCAACTCATAATTTGTGCCTTGTGCCCCTAGGCCACCGTACAGTTACTTTAACTATTCCAGCATGACTTTTTGTGCTTTGTACCACAATGCATACATGTATAGTGTGTAAAAGACAAACAGTAGTTGCAAAATTCAACTCATAATTTGTGCCTTGTGCCCCTAGGCCACCGTGCTGGTACTGCACCTGTCTGATATAGGGCTGGAGTTGTCCAACCACCAGCGAGACAACTTCACCAAACTGCAGGGGCAGACATTTCTAAGTTATTCTTTTCCTTGCGCCCCCTAGGCCACAGTGCTGGTACTGCACCTGTCGGATATCGGGCTGGAGTTGTCGAACCACCAGCGAGACAACTTCACCAAACTGCAGGGGCAGGAAATAACCTTCGAGGAGAGGAGAGAGGTCGACGTGCAGGAATTCCTCGCAAAAATCAGCCAGAGTAAGGAAATTTCCAGTTAATCCACTTTTCGTTTTCAAAGTTCTTGCTTTGCTATTTCCACAGAAACTATTATCAATGTATTTTCCAGCATTTTCCAGGATGATTTAGAGTTCAACTTTAGCGAACATTTACAGCCTTGTGACAGGCGCGGGACAAAGTCTACATTGTAACCTTATCTGTCCATTTACTGGAAAATTTGTAAAAATAAGATCGTGGTATCTCATATAATCTTGCCTCCTTAGATTTTGAACGACTTTGGGACTTCAACATTTATAGTCAAAAATTTTGAAATTTGAGGGGAAAATTCTGTACTTTTGGGTGATAGCAAATATAAAGTTTTGTGACCATTAATTAATGTATGATTTAAACGAAAGTTAAGATTTTAGCATGAAAGTTCATCTGTGTTGGTAGAATACATTATAGAAATTGCTAAACTTTCTTTCCAACACTGAATTAATATAGGGACTTACCCTAAATTAATTCAGTGTTGGAAAGAAAGTTTAGCAATTTCTATAATGAAAGTTAAGATATTAGATTTTTAACTCACTCTGAAGGGTCTATTTCCAGATTGAAAGTGCACATTGTATACAGCTGTTATTGACTTGACTGATGTTGCGTTGCAGGAAAGAGGCATCGACGTCACATCAAATTCAGGACGATGTTTCCGACAGAGGACAGCCCTTCCCGGAGGAGAAGGGGTGATGGTCGCCGTTGTGTTTTGTCCCGTGGTTGTTAGCTGTATAGATAGGCTAGTTCAAGGTTTAGAGTTCACATGCATGGGTTCAAAGTTGAAGACCCAGGCCATTCTTTATGTCTTGCCAGGAGTCTTCAACTTTGATGGTACCTACACTGTACAATTGTGCTCAAACCTTGAATACACCTTTCTCACGCGGCGGCCATGATAGATCTAAAAAGAGTTCAATGTGGCAAACAAAAAGCTGTCCATCATAATTAGCAGTTCAACTTATGATAGTCTGCCAATTAGGAAAGCGACCATTAAGTGAATGGCTACAAATCCGTCAAAAATTTGCATTACTATGTTTTAATTTTGCATCTCTTTAGGGACTATGGGGTCAGTCTTCACTACTCTAAATTGCTACATCTTTCGGTGCATAACACTTCTTGTAGTATTTATTATTCTATCTTGTATCATGAAAATTTGTGTGGTTTGGGGGGAAACTAAATGGGACCTGATTTTAGAAATAAGTTTTGTCTGTTTGCCTCATTGACCTCGTCTTCGATCTATCATGGCCGCCGCGTGAGAAAGGTGTATTAGATTATTTGGCTATTTCTGAAAAATAACCAATGAAATAGGATAATGGGCTTTTGTACATCAGTGTATAACAGATTCCGGCTGCACAAAAGCATGGAATGCTTTTTGAAAAAAAAAAAAAAAAACTTTGTCGTAAATTTTTAACGCTGGTAAGACTTTATGCAAATTTTGAAAATCTAGGACAACATTGCATTTATTTCAGTTAATGTTAAAGCACATTTGACAAAGGAGTGATTGATTTTTTCTCGTCTTTCAGAGCTGTGCTACAGTAACTGCATGCTGCTTGTGTTAGCGTTCATCCAACCTTCTGTTCCCCTGTAGATTTAGGGTTTTTAAGTGTGTCGCTTCATTTTGATGCTTCGTTTCTTTTCCCTTTTCTCAGATCCATCCCATCATTCCCGGTCAGGGGCTCTCTGGTTCCTGTTACCCACAATCCTTTGTTCTTTGCAGTCGTTTACTTTGTCAATTATTCCTTTTTTTCTTAATTAATACTAATTTGATTTCTTTGTTTTCAGGAATGCATGACTTTCTCGATTCATAAAATTGTATTTTACCAGTGAGGTCATCTTTTATTTTTGTTTATTTTAGCATTTTGCAAAAATGTAAAACTCAGAGAGTTAAGAATCCTTAGTAAATACTGAAAAGACAAGTAGACAGTAGACGCCACCAGAAAGAAAGATATGTTGAGTTACCATCTGAACACAGCAATTGTCAACAGAAATATATCTGAGGTTGTCTGCCAGGGTAAAACTCTTGTGAAAAGTGAAAAAAAGCAACAGTCACTTAGAGTTAGACTGACTTGACTGTTTTTGGGGTTTGCTTTGGCGCTAAGTTTCAACTATGAACTTTTTAGAACACCAGGATTATGAAGTTGATGGTTTTTGTAACGTCCATAATTGCAGGAAAGAAAGACGTGCCCCTGCCCCCTCCGACGGACGCCTTTCCGCATGTGTCTGCTCGCCTGGAGAGCGGGCCGCACGCAGCGCGGTATTCTCCCAACGCCCCCAAGCTGGGTCACCTGGAACTGCAGCTGCAGGGCGCGGCCGGGGTCGTTACCATGTCAACGCTGACAGGGGTTGCGAGCCTGATCGAGGATGAGATTCTCACCACCCCCATGCCGATGAGAGTGGATTTCGTCGATTCGCAGTTAAGCCTTGTGGTGAGTTAACGTTTTTGGCTACACCCCAGGGGCGGAGGCCATTCTACTCGGTATTGCAACTTGTGGTGCCTCTCCAACATTTGGATGATACTGTCATCTTTTAGATTTTGCCTTTGCCATTTCATCCAATTTGAACTGATTTCCGAACATATTCAACATGTGATACATGGTTTTGTGAGAATTGATTTTCTTGTTCTTTTTTTGTTCCTCATTGTTCAACACTTTTTTGAGAATTTGTTTGTTTTTTGGTGGATGTTTTAAGACAATGTACTGCATTGTTATTACACTTTCACGTCTGTCTCTCTTGTTCTGTTGTCTCAGATCAAGCTTTTCCTACCTTTGGTAAGTCCCAAATGGCACAGACACGGTTGTTCTTAAACACAATTTGTCTTGTAAATCATCATTCTTTCTAGATGTCTGTCTAGTTGTTGCTGTTTTATTTTATACAACTCACCTTTCTTCACTTCTTCTAATTTTTTCATGAAATATTGTTTGCCATGTCGCTGATGGTCTATACCTTTGAAAGCCTTTTGTAATGACACATTGCCTTCTGAATTACCCAACGTTGAATGGAAGGAAGCAAACAATAGCAGTGCTCTAAATACCACCTGCATATGCAGGTTAGTGCAGGTAAAACTGGAGCTGTGCAGGCATTACTGGTGTCTACCTGCACCTAACCTGCACTGATCCATATAAAGGGTTTTACATGCATAAATGTCCTGTGATGTAGGTGTATGTTGATTGTTATTAGCTGCATTGAATTTTACCACCTATTAAGTATAAATAGCAATGGTTCCCGAACAATTCTAGTATGATCCATACTTCCTAAATTCAGAGTGGTGCAGGTAAAATTTGTCTGGTGCAGGTAATTTTCAATGTTACCTGCACCTGTGCAGGTATGCAGAAAAAAGTATTTCGATCCCTGAATAGTGTGACAGATTAATCAGTGCATAATGTTATAACTTTAAAGGTAAACACCTTGCTCCCACCAATGTCCCACACACCCCACTGTGAGCAGTATGATTGTATGTCTGTTTGACCGTACATGTATGTTGTTCACCTGTGGATTTGGGTTTCCCGCTTGCTCGATTTAGGAGTTCTGGGTAAGACTTCAAGAAACTTCTGCCCTGCCCCTTTCCTGTTTTTTTTTTAAATTCCAAGAGTCAATATTTTGCACAACTCTGATCTGTGCCCTAGATATGTTCCAGTTACATGGACTTTGTAAAGGACATGAATGTTTGATTGACTTTGAAAAAAAAAATTTACTAACAATGTTACTAACCAGCAACTTTTTATACAGTAGATTTTTTCTGCCTTTGAAATTCACGCTCATCAAGAGAGGATGTGTATTTTTGTTCGGCTTTGACCAAACGTTATGTCGTACTGTAAGAAATCATACCAGAAAGTAAGTAATTCATGATACAATCCATGAAAGGTAGAAGCTACCTGCGCTTATCTGACACTAGCTTAGGGAACAAAATTTAAGATAAAATAAGCTAATTTAGCCTTAAAGCTAATACTATTAACCACACATATTAATCATTAGATACCTATACATGAAGTATCTTTCCCATCTACATTGTATGGACACAAAGTTTACATTGTATGGACACAAAGTAAACTCTATTCCCCCATTACCAGGACGACGGCCCTCCCCTTAACCCTGGTTCTCCCGGGACTGTCCCTCTGGACATCCACGTGGACCGCGCCACTGTGGTACGGAGGGAGGACGGAATATTCCATCTCACCTGTAAGTAATACCGAGACTTCTGTAGAATATGGATGTATTTAAAAGTTTTTTGGTGCAAAGTAGCATCCTTAGCAGCTGGACTAGGAGTTTGAGTATGAGGTACATTGTATGTGTTCAAGTACCATAATCTTTTGAAAATTAATGTACTTTTCATGACATGCACATGTCATAGAATGATGTAGAATGATGACTATTCTGGCATGTTAGGAGTGCACTTCTGTTGTTGACAATTCAATCTCTACACATATATACAACTGGATGAAGTTCAGAGTTCCCATCTAGACATTTCAAGTGACATCCATCACAGACAGTCACACATTCAGTGTCACTAGAAAGTAATGCCTGAGTTCATTCTAGTGATGCTGAAGAAGAGTGATGGATGTCACTGCAAACATCCAAAAGTAATCTCCCAAATCCATCCAGCTGTCTGAGTCTGAATTGTCCTAAGATTGTTTATCTGGATAAAGATTGAATAGTTGGTAACTATGTTTCAGGTTTGGCCTCCTGGCCAGGGGTGGATAGTGCTCTGTCAGTGAGACAGACAGACTATACACACAGCTTGGTGCAGGCAGACCAGGCTACAGGCACACAGATATCATAACAGATAACATACATGTGTGGATGTTACAGGTGCAGGCAGGCCAATGCTACAGGCACACAGATGTCACAACAGATAACATGCATGTGTGGATGTTACAGGTTTGGCCCCCTCCCCACGGCCGGATGTAGGTTTATCAGTGAGACCAACGGACTACACACAGGCTGGTGCAGGCAGACCAGAGCTACAGGCACACAGATGTCACAACAGATAACATGCATGTGTGGATGTTACAGGTACAGGTAGACCAGAGCTACCGGCACACAGATATCATAACAGATAACATGCATGTGTGGATGTTACAGGTTTGGCCCCCTCCCCACGGCCGGATCACAGATGTCATAACAGATAACATGTATGTGTGGATGTTACAGGTTTGGCGCCCTCCCCACGGCCGGATGTTAGTTTATCTGTGAGACCGACAGAGTACACACAGGCTGGTGCAGGCAGATCAGGGCTACAGGCAGGAGGGTCAGGGGTCACACAGATATCAGCGCTCAAGGTACGACACTCTTTACATGTTGCTATTTATTAAGTCTGGATTGGACTTCAGTGAACCATGGGCTGAAGAAAAGTATCTGTTGATTTATGTGTTGTTTTAACTGATTGCTTCCAAGGCTTCCCAACTAGCCACCCAGACTTTTATCAATGACAAGGCCATCCTAGGCTTGGAGATTTAAAATGTAGCCAGAACACACAGGCAACACGCACACACAGACATACATGTAACTTCTTCTCAAAAAGGGGGAAAAGTTACTCCCCAAAATCATTTAATATTATTATTAATGCAATGCTGTGCATTTGGAACTTGAAGGTAGGTCACCACACAGTCACCTTGTGCATGTATGTGTTGTGGTTTCTCTGTCATCCTTGGGGCATGGACATCTGGCTTAGCCCCTATCTTCTGTATCTGTATCTATATAGCCGGTATAACCGCCCTTCGGCGTAACAAACCAGCTTCTGTATCTGTATCTGTATCTATATAGCCGGTATAACCGCCCTTCGGCGTAACACACCAGCTTCTGTATCTGTATCTATATAGCCGGTATAACCGCCCTTCGGCGTAACACACCAGCTTCTGTATCTGTATCTAAATAGCCGGTATAACCGTCCTTTGGCGTAACACACCAGCTTCTGTATCTGTATCTATATAGCCGGTATAACCGCCCTTCGGCGTAACACACCAGCTTCGCAGGCACGCGGTGCGGCAGCAGGTAAATTAATTGTAAATATCTTAATATTTTAATTGTAAAAGTTAGGAGTCAGGGCACTGATGACTGGACCATGATCTGAACCTGTGGTCTTTTGGTACAAGAGGCAATGGCTTGTGGGTAACCTTGACTGATAGTACAGCCAAATGAATACTGTAAATGCAGAAATGTTCGTGGTGGATTAATGTTCGCGGTTTTCGCGGCGGCCGCTTCACTGCGAATTTAAAACCACCGCGAACATTTTTCCATAACAGTCAAAGACTACAGTGCATGGTGCTACCGCAAAATTAAAACCACCGCGAAAAGTCCATTTCCCGCTACCGCAAAATTAAATCCCCGCAAACTTAAATGCATTTACAGTAAATGAATACTAACTATCTGTATCAGTACAGCTTGGCAGGCACTTGGCTCGTCAGCAGCTGGTTATATTATACTGAATGACCTACAAATGTATCACATCTAACCTTTGCACATCTAACTGTCAGCATTGTCTAAAGCTATTGCTAAACATTGACCCTGATCACCCACTTCTTGTTGTAATATTACTAATAGGAGGAAAATACTATATTAGATAAATGCTGGTGAGACAGCCATGACAGGGTGTGGTGGTGTTACTCTGAACTGCTGCTATTTTTGTTTGTTGTTTACTTGTTGGTCTAAATTTTTCTTATTTTGGAAACTGAATGGTTTAAGTTTAAGGCAGCGTAATCTTTTTCGGTCGGTCGGTCGAGGACATCATCAGATGCCAACTCGGGAAGCATGCTGGACCCTCCTTCTCCACTCCTCCCTATCCTCCATCAGTGATCAACACGGGAAGCATGCTGGACCCTACTTCTCCACTCCTCCCTATCCTCCATCAGTGATCAACACGGGAAGCATGCTGGACCCTACTTCTCCACTCCTCCCTATCCTCCATCAGTGATCAACACGGGAAGCATGCTGGACCCTCCTTCTCCACTCCTCCCTATCATTCATCAGTGATCTCAGTTCAGCTGTGCTACTCAGTCTGTCGAGCCCAGAATCTCGCTTGAGTGTGTCTATAAACTTTAAAGGTAGTTCTCTGCCTGCCAGGTAATCTTTTTAGTGCATGACAGTGTTACCATTGACCCTGATCACCTACTTTTTATTGCAACAGGAGGAAAACGAGCAACTCCAGAGGGAGTTGGCGCGGCTGAGGGAACAGCAGAAGGCCAGCATGACGTCACAGCTGCTGTCGGAGAACCTGTGCCTCCAGGGGGAGAAGCAGCAGCTGAGGGAAGAGCTGCTGGATACCCAGCATGCCCTGCAGGAGGCGGAACAGGAGCGGGCGACCTTGCTGCGGACGCTCGAGCACGTGCAGAAGGAAATGCTGGAGTCGGACCGCGAGAAGAACTTCCTCAGAGATCAGCTCGAGAGGAGAAGTCCAAGGAAGTGACGTGTGCCCCCTCCCCACCCCACAGCGCCCCCCTCCCCACCCCACAGCGCCCCCCTCCCACACCACTATGCTTGAGTCCGACCGCGAGAAGAACTTTCTGAGGGACCAACTCAAGAGGAGAAGTCCCAGGAAGTGATGTGCGCCCCCCTCCCCACCCCACAGCGCCCCCCTCCCCACCCCACAGCACCAGGGTGTGTGGTGTAATGCTACTGTACAATTATGCGCAATCCTCCTTCCTTGCAGGCATATGAGTTGGGTTTATTTTTTGCTTGCTGTGTTACTTGCGTAGTTCCCATTATACACAGTTTTGTGTTGCTGTTAGCCCGCTCTTGTAACAACAGGAAACTGTGTACAGTAGCAACAGTGATACAATCAGAAAACAGCATATTGTTAAAGCACAGAATAAAGCCAACTCGTAAGCCAGGCAACAGGGGGCTAGGTTCAAAGTTGATAGTAAGAAAATCCAGGGTTTTAGTATTCAAAAATTGTGTATATATAACCTTGTCCCTGCAGAAGTGAAGTGGCCTTCTGGTCAAGATGTAAAACAAAGCAAGAAGATAATTGTTAAAGATTCTGAAGTACTTAGTAAAACATGGTGCAGAAGTTGAGATGTCAAAACCACTAGTTTGCCTCCCAAATTTCTCCAGTCATGAACTATGATAAGGGATTGCTCACATGGTGCAGAGGTTGAGCTGTTATGACCACTATTTTGTGAATAGAATCAGGTTGAAAGGTCACTGGATAACAAGTTCTCTCAAAGTCACGACCAGGACATTTTGGACGTTTGAACCTAAAGTTGATCAGGAAATCTACTCCAGTCATGAACAGTCAAAAGAACAAACTTGTTCATGTTAGGAACTTTCTTCACACAGCAGAAGCACCATCTATGGTCAGTATTGCCCTGAGGAAGGTGACAGACAGTCATAAAAGTACAGTCAGGTTAAAATATGCAAAGCTGTGTGAAGAGAACTTTGTGATCCTGTCAAAACTACTGCAGCAGCAGCTACAGAATTTTTTTCCTCAATTCAGTCAGCTGAAGAACTCCCGCTTGTTGCAACATAAAAACAGGCTCTGCATCTCTGTACAGTATAAATATACTGCTCCATGTTCCCCAGCTCTTTCCGAAAAGTACAGACTGAGTGAAGATTCCAAACGTTGCTTCATGTCTGATAAGGGACTGCAACCCTTCCCAGTAGCATGCAAGCACATGTACATTGTTTGTGTATAACTTGAGGGGAGGAGCAATAGCCAGGGCCTGACCTCTCACCCTTGACCTTTGTGTATAACTTGAGGGGAGGAGCAATAGCCAGGGCCTGACCTCTCACCCTTGACCTCTCACCCTTGACCTCACCACTGACCTTACAATCCAAAGTGGGAACGCTAACCACTGCACCGCGCACGCTACACTGACTAGTTGCCTCCGACACACACAACCAACTCAGGCAGTAAAAAAAAAGAAAAGACAGATTGCATTTGTGGTAAAAAGTAACATTTTTTTTCACACTGGACAGTGTTAGAAATTAGCGTAACGATCCAACCACACACAGAGTCGTCAAAAGAAGTCAGGAAAGATATCCTCTCTGTATATTAGAACCATTTGTAACAGTGATATAACCCATTTGCAACACAAGTAGTAGGATAAGTAATAACGGAATGCTGTATAAAGCTAGACTGCAGAAGGCTACTAAATCCTTGAATGTGAGAGCGAGAATAAAAATCAAAAGCACTGTAATATTGGCTTGTATGTACATGTAAGTTGTGAAACCAGAAAAAGCGCTGCCTTGTTAACTATGCCAGTATTTACATGTACCTTCCATTGAAAGAAGGAAGTACAAAATATGCTTCTCACTGGAGTCGGTCCATTTGGATTTCAACAGGAAAACTCAAAAGATTCTGGATTTACCTTATTTTTTTTAATTTGTAGACGTTTGCATATAGAAGATGACAAGTTTTCAGTGTGTACCAGCCTGAAAGCACAAAATAAAAGCCCTTGGCAACCATCTTTAATCGATGTTTCAAATCTAAAGCTTGGCACCATATGAAGCAATGGAACTTCAGTTTTTGTTTGTTCGTACTTAATGTTGAAAAGAACCATTGAAACTCTGAATGTGGTGGGAGAAAGCTTCAACATAATGACTGGGAAAGAGAAAATCATGGAATTTGAAGTAAGCTCCACGCACACACAAGCAATATGAAATGTCTCTCTCAGTACGACATTCAACATTTGGGTGAAGTTATTTGACTTGCTTTGAAGTTATTTGACTTGCTGCTGTGTACTTAATATATTATTCCTTAATATAGGCTAATTTCATGTTTCTGTTTCAAGCTTGAATGCATTTTTGAAAAACTTGAATTTCATATTAACTGCTGAATCTGCTGACTTAAGTAACATTTTCTAATGTGTTCTTTTTTTGTATTGCCATAATTGATAAGATATTTGAGAATATAGATAAATGCTGGTGAGAAAGCCATGACAGGGTTTAGTTTGACTGTGGTGTTACTCTGAACTGCTGCTATTTTTGTTTGTTGTTTGCTTGTTGGTCTAAATATTTGTTATTTTGGAAACCGAAAGGTGTGATCTTTCTAGTGCATGACAGTGTTATTAACTCCTTTGCTGTTTTCACCATCGAGTAGCAAACTACTGTTTATTGTATGTTCCTCTCTACCTAGTCTGTCTAAAACATTGTTTATGTACAGCTCAGATTACTGAGTGTGTATGTCATGAATACAACTAGAGCAACCATCAGTGCAATATAATGTACATTTGGTAATGTTTCATGTTAATTAATTCTGCAAGGCAGAAAGGCAATCAATTACACATAATGATAGTAATTATTTATCTGACGGCACAAACTTTGCGGTATGTACCATGACAATTGCATATTTTCAAATGGGAGGTTAAAGTTCAAGTCAGATGTGCTAAGTCATCACCTTTGACCTCTGACCCACCCATACCGTTGTTCATGGGAAAGGTCAAAGTTCAGGTCAGATGACTGTGTCATCACCTTTGACCTCCGACCTGTGTTCTGATACAATCCATCCATTGTAATCCATGCATTGACATACTAGTATATGAATGGTGACACATTAATAGTTTCATTCATATTGATATGTTACACCTTTGTGTACAAATTGTCATGATTGTTATGTTTAAGGACTTGAAAAGGGTGAAATCTGGTTCTTTTTGGAGAGTTGAATAGCTTGTAGATAGTGTGCGAATATCCAGTGCAACGCCTTTTGTAAATATCGTAAAAGCAGACATTAAAACTAATGCTGAGACTTGTAAGGTTTCCTGATGAGAGAATGACATGGGATAGCCCTGTAGTACAAGAGGCATGTTCCCTACGTCAGTGTTTTCTCTACAGTAAGCCCGCTGCCTAACCCTGTGACGCCAGGGTCAGATTTCCAAACCACGGCCTGGTGGGGTGGCTTTGCCGGAGTGAAACATAAATTGATGATAAAAGAAATACACACAAACTATGCCAATTACTGATGGTTTTTAATATTTCATGTGTTTTGTTAAATTTTCACGCCCTGATGGTGGCCGATTTGGAAATGTGACTCTGCATAACCAGAGTACAGATACATGTATAGTACCAAAGGCTGCTCCGATAGGGAGCAGAGTAAGGCTCTACATGTAGACTGGTAGCAAATATATCCCAGTCCCCTCTCTACAATTTGTAAATGTGTACACGACCTGAAAAGTGGAGGAATGGAACTGAAAAGTTTGCAGATAATCCTTGTAAACACAGGCCAAAACATCACATGTACGCTGATCACTTCTACTAAGCAGGCTGCTTTTATGTACTGCAAGGACATTTTTTAAAAGGTGAAAAACTTAACCATGTGGTGTTAAACAGTGTGCCCATATATGACAGAACTGACATTGCCATGGTAAACATGGTTCTGTAGGACAGTGTATCTATGACAGAATTGCCATCGCCATGGTAACCATTGTTCAGTAGACATGATAGAACAGTATATCCAAGGCCATGACAATGCCACAGAACTGACATTACCATTGTAACCACAGCTCTGTAGAACACTGTATCCATGACACTGCCATTTAAGTCTCAGAGATGGGAGTTTTGTTGTAGCTATGGTGGTTTGTTCTCCAGTGACTGTAACCATGGCTATGCAACATGCACATGTTGCTTTAGAACACCTAATAAAGTATGTTTTGATAGAATGGCAGATTTGCGTACTCTCCAAGCAGAGGTTAGGCTCCGGCTGTTTTTTAACGTTTGTTTTAGTCGTTATAATCGGGCTTTCTATTTTGTCATTTATCTTGAAGTACGCCAGCCAAACGTTAGGTTTTGACACAGCAAGATAAAATAATAAATAGAAAGCACGCTAAAAACGACTAAAAAAAACAGCCGGAGCCTAACCTCTGCTTGGAGAGTAAGATTTGCGATATACTAGTATACCATTTGTACTTAGTACTGATACAGTACTGGACATGCCAATGTGATTTCAAGGTTAGGATATACATTCTGTAATAATTTGACAGGCATATTTATTATAATACTGCCATATTGTATGTACTTATATGACGGATGGCTGTCATAATTTTTAACAGGCTACCACGCTGTATTAGCCACAGTACCCCAATCCCCCAACCCCCCACTAATGCAATGACAGATGAAGCCACAGATCCAAGCTTTTATTTGAACTCAATGAATCTTAAGCCATGAATGGAACGGACGTGAATGCTTTTGTAGGATTGGTGTCGTTGCATGTAGGAAAATGCTTTCTAGTTACCTCATTAATTGGAGATATTTATATAGTTAGGATATTGTGTCAATCAGACGAAAATTGTATAATAATTGTTTTCCTGTACGCTTTGTCTGTATAATTGTGTGACAATACCGATACTGTATACAACAGTGTATGTGTTTCTATATTGGCTTCAATGATTTTCGAGGACTTCGTTTTTTTTCTGTGAAATTGCCATCCTGAATATTGGGGAAATCTGAGAATGGTGTCTTTCAATAATCAACAAGCAGATGTATGGTTCCGGCTCTGTCTCAACTTAACGCTCATGTTTTTGTAACATTTTGTACATATTATTAGTATTGTACCTTTTTCAATCGTCTCCTCCTCTTAGAGTTAGAAAGTCACAATACAATAAAGATGCTCTTAATGTTTAAAAAAATAGGCGTAAAACACGGAGACTGACACAGATTTGTACACTTGCTTGGAAATGAGTCATACATTGTACAAGGCTTAACACTCATGCTATTAACGTGTACTATAACTGTTGTTAAAAGCAGTTTACGCTGTAAAATAGGTTATCCCTACCCCCAACACCCTCCGGGGTGACGTGTTGAAAATCTTTGTATACAGGGAGTTTGAAGGGGAAAAACTGCTGCTGGTTTATTTTCTGTTGAGGCGCACACCGGCATACATGTATGATATTACTGCCCCTCCTGGGTCAGACTCTGACCGGGCACGACAGACAATCTGTACGGCAGCCGAGGCAAGGCTTTACACTCACGTACGCTATTAACGTGTACCATAACTGCTGTTAAAAGCATTTTACGCTGTAAAATAGGTTATCCCTACCCCCAACACCCTTCGTGGTGACGTGTTGAAAAGCTTTGTATACAGGGAGTTTGAAGAGGGAACACTGCTGCTGGTTTATTTTCCGTTGAGGCGCACACCGGCATACATGTATGATATTACTGCCCCTGCTGGGGTCAGACTCTGACCTGGCACGGCAGACAATCTGTACGGCAGCCGAGGCAGGTCTCTCCGAGGACCTTAGATAAGCACTTCGGTGAGGTGTCGTGCAAGGAGGTAGTTTTCCGCCTTAGGCCTAATTCACATTTCTAAATTGGGACCCGGCCGGGCAGCTTTGGGGAAAGGAAAGTATGACATAAAAGACACTAAATCACACGACGAAAGAGATGAGCCGTGAGCATCATTTGTGTATAAATTTACGTATACATTTCTATTTTCCGTTTCCATAAAAAGCCCGCCCGGTTTGGAGCAACGTTGGACTTAGCTAGGTGTCCCCTGTCACACAATGTCCAAGAGGGGCCAGTCAGTGCTGTGGATTCTAGGCCGGAAAACTCCCTCCCTGCAGGACACCTCCTCGGAGTGATTGTCTGAACTCCTCGGGAAGAAGTGCCTTAGCTGCCGAACAGATTCCGTGCCGACCCCGGCTAGAGTCTGGCCCCCAGGGTACGCCTGCTGCAGTGTCTGCCGACCTTTGTTGTTTGATCCTGTACGTGTGTGTATGATACTGATACCTTTGGCAAATACATGAGGCGAAACTTGTACATGGTTGTTCCTTGCTGTGTAAATACTTATAGCAGCCAAGTAGCCATACAATTGGGAGCTGACCTGCGTCTTGTCGGTACTTGTAGGAGTGTTTCCCACCCACTAAGGTTGAGGTCCCATTTCCAAACCGGGGCCCGGCCGGGATGTTTGCGGGAACGAAAAATAAAAGTGTTTACCATTGAATGAGTATACACAAATTTATGCCAATGACTATTTTCTTTACGTTCTGTGCGTTTTGTTGCCTTTTATGTCATATTTTTCGTTTCCGAAAGCTACCCGGCCGGGCCCCGGCTCGGGAATTGAAATGAAATCCTAGTAGGAGTTGGCCATTGGCCTAGGGGTGTTGACCGGCCAACTGTACTCATCTAACCCCATCTGGCGTGTTTTCTGTCTTATTGGGCCAATTTCTACTATTTTTCCAGCGACCTGTGAAGCCTGGTAGAGGCCAAAGTTTCCAAAGGTAAAACACTCCTATGCCAGTCCGTGGAGTCTTCCGGTCAGCAACATTTTATACATGTATTACAGCTGACTGCTGCAGTATGAGCCGAGGGGGAAGGTGGCGCTGCTTGTGTGAAACGGATATTCTCTACCACACGCAATAAAAGGCACCCCTGACGGTCAAGGTCGTCTAAAGTTCAGTCTATTGTTGTAGTTAACAATGTTTGTGAAGGACTGCGTTCATCAGCTATTTTTTACTAATATTGTGACATTAGTTTTTAAGATTAAAAAAAATGATTTCGTCGCCTTTTGTTTTTTGCAGTACAAAATAAACAAGTAAACCATTAAACAGGTGAAAAAACCCTACCTCCACTGTGTTGTGCTGAAACCGTTCATGTTATGCATGAACCAATCCATGAAGCATACTGTCGCAACATATCTTAATATCATGACAGATTTCAGATGAATATATTTTAAATTTGGAACGTAACAAGCTTAAAAATGGAAGACAATGTGGACAAATTTTACGAAGGACCTAGGCCTAGTCCCAGATTTACCCCGTTTAGCAAACTTAAGACGCTTGTTAAGATATCGGTTTCCGGGTGTCACTTACATGGCCATTGGACTTAAGATAGGCCACCGGATATGAGATAACAAATAAATACCTGCCTTCTACAGCTCGGCGCGTGACTTCAAGTAGGCGTGGTTTGGCGAAGAGATGCTGCCAGCATTGATATTTTTTCTGTGTGGGGGTGGGGGGTGGTCATTCACGATTCCAACATGTGTGAAACTTCCTCTCCCGGCAAAGAGAACCTAATGATCTTTAAATTTAAGATTAGTTATACAGTCAAACCTGCCCAAGACGACCACCCGGGGGACCGGACAAAAACGGTCGATTTGGACAGGTGGTCGCTGAGAAGAGTATCGACTCAAAACATGCCCTATGCAAAGTATAACGGTTTCCGTTGTGTTTAATGGCAAATAGCAAGCACATTGCGCGCACGCAAAGAAGCGAGGTATTTAATGTCAAATACAACACGCACACTATAAATTGTAAATTTAACCCCAGCTTTTATACGATACAGTATAATATTTGTACACTAAAGTTTTAGACAGTAAGGGAACTTTGATGCTGTCAGTTACCATACAAGCCTTTATGCGTCGCTGTGTTCTTGATCGCCGTATCTGAAATAACTACGGTGCACCTTTCGAATTCTATGCCCGGTACGTCCCAATAGCGTACTTACCCAAGGGTGAATGTACAGTACAGTTGGACAAAAGCACTCACACAGATCTTTCTTTAAAAGGTATGAGCTACACAGATCTTTCTTAGAAATTTCCTCCCATATTACAGTAGACTGCCCCATTGACCCACCCATTGACCGCCGCAATCTTTATTCTAAACATAAAATCGTAATCGCAGTCAAAATCCGACGCAAACTGGTCGATTTCGGCACAAAATCGGGCTAGTTATCATAAAAAATCGATGAAAATCTCAATTTTGAAAATGATGCGGTCGTTAAGGGGCCCAATTTGGGCCGGTCGCGGTCGCGTTGGCCAGGTGGTCGTTGAGAAAAGGTCGCCTAATGCTTACGTCAATAGGAAAAAAAATCGGGACCGAGAAAAAGCGGTCGAAATGGCCAGGTGGTCGCTGAGAAGAGGTGGTCGCTCGGGCAGGTTTGACTGTAATTTCAATTGGCTTACTCTCCTGCCGCTATACAAAATTATTACAATCCACCCTGAACATTAATGTTGAAAATCATTCCCGCAGAAAAAAGCAAACGAAGTCTTCGAAGGAGTCTAATGGTGCCAGAACTCCCGTAGTTACAGCGTAGTTAGTCTCAGACCGGCGTTTGTGTCTACGGCAACACAGAGGTCAGAACCTTTCTGCTGTGAGTTTGCGCGAGTGGTGAAAGGAAGAGGAATGACTGTACATTTTGAATCCAGTGATTTGTTACATCGACTATACACCGATGTTTATACACCCGTAACGCCCACCCCGCTTGGGACGCGTACTTCTCGGTATAGGGGTGGACTTTCTCGGTAATGTACGTACCCGGTCATCTTTTCCAAACACATTGTTATTGCTTCGGTCACGATTGCGTCGAAGTCCGTCGGGGGTGTAAACATTTCCCAATTAAGTCTAAGGGTCAAGCAAACGTTTAATATGCATTCTGTTTAAATACTTCAATTTCAACAGTATACAAAATAACAAAGCAAGCTTCAAGTAATCTCAAATGCAATAGAGAATAGACAAACAATGAAGACCAACATAACATATATGACTTTTCTAAAAGCTTACTCTAAATAGAATTTCTACCGGTACCGATTCGTATTACATTTTTTGTGACCTTCGTCAATGTAACAGGTTTGTAAATGCATCCATACGCCTTTGTTCTATTGATATTCTAAATATTTACATATAAATATCTCCATGAGCATTAGATCATCGAACGGAATGTAGAATGTACCAGAGATGTTCCTAAGCCGTCATACAGACCGCACATTTTGCTTCCCTTCCAGTTGTTTTTGGATCGTTGTTCATGCCGTCACTCTTCCTAGTTTCTGTGTCTTGTTCATGGCGGAATATATATTCTTTGGTCCGTTAACACTGGGACGGGTTTCCTTGTCTCTTGCGATCGGTCAATGTACTATTAATTCATGGAAATGCCTGTACTGTCAATTGCTTTTCTGTTGTAGCTGTTTTTTGTGGTACTGGTATTTGCTCTAACTAAATATGTACTTGTTGTTTTTAGTGTCTATCAGTTAGGTGAGTCCTTGGGATACTGATAATATCGTTTGTCTTTCCCGTTGTTGTTTTTTCTTTGTCAATCGATCGTTCAATCCATCAGTTTATCAATCGACGTGTCGATAAGCTTCATGGGTTCGGGGGATAGTGTTGCTAATACTGTCTCTTGATCTTTAGGTAGTTGTTGTTTTCACTTCAAAGTTCAGTGTCCCTCATCAGCTGAGCCTCGGGACGGCCCTCGGGACGGACCTCGGGACGTGTCTCGGAGGGAGTTCATGGGAATACCGATGCTGGCAGTCTGTCCGACCTGGACCACGGTAACCCCGCGGCCCTGTCCGAGGTTCTGCCCGAGGTTCACCCCCCGCAGAAGCAGCCTGAGCAGGAGCAGGCCGGACCAGAGCCAGTAGAACATGCAGACGGGCTGCAGCAGGTGCAGGAACACGTTCCACCCGGCCACTCCGGACCCGAACGCCGCGCGCTGGACGGGCGTAGTGTAGCAGGTCGTCAAGGGCGAGGACTGCACCTGTGACGGTTAAAAAATAACGTCAGGTACCATCACCAAATGGCTTTTATATAGATAGTCTTGTAAGTTTGCTGTACAATGCTGTGTAATGATGATAGTGATTCTAAGTTTGCTTTTACAGATAATTTTATTCTAGTAAGAAAAAACAAATCGTCCCGGTCCCCCGAATTCTCCTTCGTAGAGGGAAAGAAAGTCGTTGAAAAATTCATTTTGTTCCGCGAAACAAAAGGAGTTTTTTTTTGCAACGACTTTCGTCCCTTCTGCGTAGGAGAATGTAGCTGTCCATCATACCTCCACGAAGCTGCCGTTGATCCAGACGGAGATGTTGAAGAGACAGAGGATCGCGCAGTGGGCGCCGACCCCCCCTCCAGCCGGCATTGGGTGACGTTAATATATAAACAAACAAACAAACAAACAGATAAACAAACATACCTCCACGAAGCTGCCGTTGATCCAGACGGAGAGGTTGAAGAGACAGAGGATCGCGCAGTGAGCCCCGACCCTCCCTCCAGCCGGCAATGGGTGACGTTAATAAACAAACAAACAAACAGATAAACAAACAAACCTCCACGAAGCTGCCGTTGATCCAGACGGAAATGTTGAAGAGACAGAGGATCGCGCAGTGGGCCCCGACCCTGCCCTCTAGCCGGCAGTGGGTGACGTTAATAAACAAACAAACAAACAAACAGATAAACAAACATACCTCCACGAAGCTGCCGTTGATCCAGACGGAGATGTTGAAGAGACAGAGGATGGCGGAGTGAGCCCCGACCCTGCCCTCCAGCCGCCTGTGAATCACGGAGGACAGGATGAACGTGGTCTGCAGGACGAGCTGGGTCAGGTTCAGGACGGCGTCCGCCATTAGAAGGGCCCTCAGTTTGGGGAAGTCTCCGTCCGTGATGCCGTGCGGGCAGCCCTCCGGTTTGAACGGGAAGCTCTCGGGGTCTCTCGGGGTTTTCGTCCATCCGTCGAGGGACCGCACGTTGAGCACCAGAACCCCGAGGGCGCCTATGACCAGGAGGAGCACGTCAGCCGAGCGGGGCCGGTACTCCCGGGGCCCGCGGGCCTGCACGCTGATGCACCCCGCCAGCGTGGACAGGATGAACAGGCTGAAGTATATCACCTGTAGGGACAGGCAAATGTACAGTCATTAAACAGCAGTCCAGATCTGGGACCGGTGCCATGCTAGTAGTTCACCTTTAGCCGTTGAATAACTTATATCCGTTGCTTTTAAAACAGGGTATTTGGGGATATCACGTCGACGGGCGTTAGTTTCAAATTGCAATATTTTCAGGATATTGTTAATATTATTGCAGTTTAAAACTATCAACTGTCGACTTGGCTGGTGTGTTACGCCGAAGGGCGGTTATACCGGCTATATACAGTCTTGATGTGCCTAAATACCCTGTTTTTTAAAGCAACGGATATAGGTTACCCCGCTGATAAAGTTAGATTAGCGTTAACTCGCAGAAAAAAAAGATAAACGCTACCTTATCGTCTTTTAAAATGGACTGTGTTATTAGAACTGAATCTTATTATAATCTTGTAGTGTATTCAAGTAATGTATGTAAAGTAACGTATCTGTACATATACATCAAAGGAACGTGAAAGGTAAGGACGTTATATATAACGTCCATGTGAGTGAGTCAAATTACCTAGCAAAGTATGATTCTTCTGGTAAAATGATAAAATGGAAAATGAACCTTGTAGGAGTAATACAGGATGACTTTGTAGTAGTCTGCTGGAGCCGACACCGTAGTTGCCTGGTGTGTGACGGCGAACTGCCCGACGGAGAGAGCGGCGACTGTCACCAGGAACAGCCGCATGAAACCACCCGCACCTGGAGAAACGGTTTATTAATCGTCTGACATTCAAGGTGCACTCTCACTGCACTTGCGTGAAGCTTGCGTCACTGCGGGGTTCGTTCACTGCGTCACTGTTTCGTTGTTTTCTCCGATTTTTTTATTATCTATATATTGTGCAATGCGTTAAGTATGACTTAAAAGACGACAAAGTACACAAAAAGTTAAAGAACATTTCGTGCTTTATCTCTGAAATTCCTCAAGTATCGTTCGAACCCCGCAGTCACGCAAGCTTCACGCAAGTGCAGTGAGACTGGCACCTTTACACATTGAGACAATAGCAGCCCATTGGATGAATTGGAGCGCTGACATTACTCATAATCTTAAAAACAGCTGCAATCTTCAAAACATTTGAGCATTGCTGGATATCGAAATAATATTTGAGGGTACAAAATGTATACATCTAAAACTTTGTTGTCATCGTTGTTGTTGTTCTCTTGGTGCCAGGTTTCACATGATTCAATTTCAGGTCAATTGTTGACGTCTCCCTAGGTATTTTATCATCATTTAGGTTAGCCTGGATACCATACCCCAACCTCAAATATCTTTCCTGCACGATAGATACTTGAGATCGGGCTGGGGTTTGCGGTAACCAGGCTACATCTAGGTCTTTAACTGTTGGTATTTACAAGTAAAATCCACAATCATATCTAACTCACACATTGAGAGGACTGTATATAGGGATGGCAAATTAGAAGACATGCCATTGTACCTGGGCGGTTCGTCTGCTCCTCTCCACTGTCCGTCGCGCCGCCCCCCTCCCCCTCGCGCGCCTTGGACCACATGTAGTACATCGTGGGGAGGGAGAGGAGAGCGAAGGTTCCGACCAGCGGCTGGCAGTACAGCTGAAACTGTACAAAAGTGCAGTACTCCTCGGTGAAAATGTTATTAACGTTGGATATTTCCTGGCAGGTGTAGGACTTCGACTTCGTGACGGTGGTGTCCCAACATGCGCTGACGCCCCGGGTGCACAGGGCAGACGGCTTGTCGACGATCTCGTAAAACCATGACGCCAGGTCCGCCATGACCACGGCCGTGAAGAGCAGGACCGTGTACACCTTCTGCCTGGCGAAGCTCCTGGTCTTGAAGCACCACCCGAACATCGCCACCTGGAGTGGGAATAGCATCATGGCCTACGTCAGCATTTTTCTTTTAATAAATGGCAAAGAAACATATAAAAGAATACGAATGGACAAAGTGGCGATGTACTCAAGTTGTGCACAACTTATATAATAACGTTATATATTCTCGCCGCCACGGGTATATTATGGAAAATAACATTTGAAGACACTCAAACTTTTGAATAACAAGTAAATAAATACATGACAAAAACGCAAGTTGAACATGGGGCCATACTCCCCTCCCATGAGAAAGGAAAACGTTCGTGGCGTAGTTTGTGGAGTAGTTTGGGTGGCTAACATGATACATGTATTTGCTATGTTGTGACAAACGTGAAAGCTAAAACAAACATCAGAAGTCATTTGTGGACATCATAATACACATAAGTGGTGTTAGGAATACGATTTCTAGAGCTATTGGGATATTTAAAAATGATATTGAAATGTGGCTAAACCTAAGGGCACAACCCGCTATACGTGCAATTTGTCCGTACGTTTTTTTGGGAGGCCACGTCCGGCCACGTTTTTCTGAAAACGTTCAAGCTGTACAGAGCAGGCGCGTCGCCCGTACTGGCACGTTCGGAGGGCAAATCCTCAGCCCGATGGCACACAAAGTTTTGCCTGCACGTGATGCTCTACAGCGTGTCTGCGTGCTCCAAAATCCGTCGGATTCCCTGCGAGTTCGTACGGAGGCGGTACTAACCACTTCTAAGTTGTAACAAAACAATACACTGTGGGCACTAGGCAGCGGATTCCAAAAGATTGACCAAGTTTTGGCACGTAGACAGCACGTATTTGCACGTACGGTGGGTTGTTCCCTTAGCTTAAATGGCTTCGTGAGGTGAAATGAGTTGTGCCAAGTAGCGAGACCACCTGTTACCCACCTGTGCCACCACGAACACCATCCGCCCCACGTGGAACGCCGTGCCGGTCCAGTAGAAGGCCAGGGTTGGGAATGTTCCCTCGTCGCGATGGATACACGCCCCGACCAGCAGGAAGAAGACAGCGTCGAGCGTGACGCAGCCGACAGCGAGCAGCACGATCGGCGCGAACAGCAGGGACAGCTCCAAACCTTCCGTTCCGCCTCCTCCGGCCGCGTCGTCTCTCATGAACGGGTCCCGCCGAATGACGAAGCCGATAGCCGCGACGCAGGGGATCCCCACGCAGACCAGGGCGGTGAAAATGATCGGCAGCGTCTCGGAGCGGACGTCACAGTTCGTCATGGCGTTCAGGACGGATTGGATGGCGAATACAAGGACGGAAACGGTGACGAAAATGCCGAGGAAGAAGTCCACCACGGAGTGCGCGCCGAGAGGCCTCTCCAGCCGCTTGCGGAGCCACCGCGTCCACCAGAAGGAGCCACACGAGCACCGGCATGAACCGCACGAGCACCAGGCGGGGCAGCGTCTCCTCCTCACCGGCACGAGCTCTTCCGTGGAGGCCATCGGGCTGAACCCGCCTGCTGTTGGACGTGTGGTGACCACAACAGTTACTATAAACTAAACACTCAGTACGGGAGCGTGTTCGGCCCGCAGCTAGCGCTTTGTTTGATTTGCGTCGGGTCGATTTCAGTTTCCCTGAAGCTGGCAAGACTCCAGGGGTGGTTTCCTCGAAACGTCACAAACGTGATACTGTTGAACAGCGCGTCTGGCGGACAGTCCACTATGCATAAGGACTATATACGAGGGGCGTGCAATAAGTAATGGTCCTGACCCACTTCCAGTTGTCTGATCTAAATGAAATTTTGTATGTGTAATAATTCATATCTCTATGGGTTATGTTGCAAAAGACAGCTCTGAACTAATTGTGGTTTCTGATTTACTGGTGTTTGAACTTAGTCAGGTGCGAAATGGACCAGGTGTGAAATGGAACCAGTTGAGTGTCGCGCAGTGATCCGGTTTTTGTATTTGAAAGGACGCACACCAAAGAAGACTTTTGATGAAATAAATGAAACTTATGGTGATGATGCCCCATCATATGACCTTGTAAAACGCTGGCATCCTGAATTCAAACGTGGCTGGAAGTCTGTGGAAACAGCTCCCAGACCTGGTCGTCCCTCTTGTGCCATTGATGAGGCATCAGTTGGAGGACCAACCTGGGGTGTCCTACAAAATCGGTGTCCAGAGCTGCATCAAACGATGGGACAAATGCATAACTCTGGGTGATTCCTATGAAGAGAAAGACTAATAACTGTGCCAAGTTTCATTAATCTCCTGCTATGGGAAATGGGTCAGGACCATTACTAATTGCACGCCCCTCGTATGCACATGCACGATGCACATACACGATGCCTATAAGTCGGTCCTGTATTTCTGTGGGTTAAGGGCATTTCTCACCGAAATGTGGGATATACTGTAAATGCATTTAGGTTCGCGGGGATTTAATTTCGCGGTAGCGGGAACTTCTTTTGAAAGGACTTTTCGCGGTGGATTTAAGTTCGCGGTAACACCATAGACTGCAGTCTAACACCATAATAGAAAAATGTTCGCGGTGGATTTAAGTTCGCGGCGAAGTGGTCACCGCGAAAACCGCGAACGTTAATCCACTGCGAACATTTCTGCATTTACAGAACCACAGCAAAGCGAACCGACTGGGGGAGTAAATCTGCAGCAGCAGCACAGAAGAGGTCAAGTTTTACTGACCTGATTAAGAAATTTGCATAAAGTTTAGATTTGCAAAAAAAAGAAGATAGTATGACAAGCGCCACAGTGACTCCGTCCATCGCTTTAGGAATGGCTGAAACATTTGTGTTGTTGTAACACGTGTTAGGCCCTCTCCAGTCAAGCCTTTACATGTGCGGTCACACGCAGCAAGGTGCAAGCCGTCGGGATCTCTGGCTGAACGTCTTGCGTCGCGTTTGTGTGATTTATTGACACAACAAAACTTGAGCTATTCTTACGGTCACGCAGTCAACAGTATTACAATGCAAAGCACGGCACACTATAGCTTTTTTTAAGGTCTTGTTACCTCCGTCATGGAAGCCAATGACCTTAAAAGCTAAGGGGTACTGTTTCTGTTTATAGGTGGGATCACACGTGGTGCGTATATAGTCGAGCATTTCAAGTCCGCATGCCCACGGGTTGCGGGAAAAAAATAATAGACAAATTTGGACAAATATAGACAGAAAATATACCAATCGAGTTAGAGCTTGGTCACAAACCACACTCCTCAGGCGGCAAGCTAACTCCTTCGGCATGTTATGCATCTGTGTTTGTCAGGACCAGGCGTCTCCATGTGGTATAGCCTCCCCAGTACATTTACATGTACAGAAACAGCAGTGCGAAAGAAAATATGTAAAGACAGAAAGACAGTTCCAACGCCACCTACCCACACCCCCACAATATAGAAAACTCTCTGTGGTATTGGTGAAGTCGTAATGCTAAAAGTCTAGTCAGATTATGTGTTAAGGTATGTGATAGAGTAAGATAGACCACTGTTGACGTCGCTACGCTCACAGACTGATTTCTCCGTCTTTTTAGATATCCGCACCGCGGATCGGGTGACACAAACGGGTCGGTAATGAAGTAGTGTTTGTTATAGTCATGTGTCAACTGCTGCTGAAGGGGTCATGTTTTTCACCCCTACGATTGTAATGGAAGCTTCCTCCAGTGCCAATACATGTTCAATACCATCTGTCAGACAGTCTTTTTCTTTTACCTTTAGTTATGCTTGGGATAGAGTGCTTTGTGTTTGTGGCTTGAACAGTTTCATAACAAGGCAACCTATATTTACTGCCATGCCCTCTCTAACCCTTTCAAAACTGTCTCGAAACTTTTCCACGTGCGCCGACAAAAGACCAACTCTCCTCGAGGTGGATGTTTCATCTTACAACTTTTATTTATTGTCAAGATGGTAAACACATGTGAGCCACAGGAAATATTCAGATCTCTTGTGCCAGTTAATGCATGTCATAGTCACTCTACTAGGCAGTTATTGCATGACTATAGCTTACCGAATGCAAGTAACAACAGCGGGAAGAGAACATTTTATTACAGATCAGTTAAACTGTGGAATCTGCTTCCCGGAGATTTTAAGATTGTCTCCGATACAAGATTTTTAAAGAAGATGATAGACAATTTCTACGGATCATAATGGTTTTATTGTTTATAATCCTCTGACCTGATGACTTCTAGACTTTATGTATGTATTTGTATCTGTTTTGAGTGTATGGTATCTGTCTATCTACTTGTATATACTGTGTGTGTTTTTAAATGAGCCCTGGAATATTAGCTCAATGAGCTAGCTTAAGGATAAAACAATAAACTCAAACTCTATTTGTTGAACCCTGGTAGACTAGCCCTAAATAGGGCTAAAGGGTATCGGAATAAAGGAAATAAAGGAAATAAAGGAACACCAGGACTCTCGAAGCAGAGGTTTGGTCGGTGTAATAGTAGTGGTGGGATTTTACCGCTACCTCCCCTTGGTATAAAAATCCCGCCAACTACTTGCCCACCGACCCAACCTCTCAAATGCACAAACCATGGTGGAATGTAATTTGCGATTGGAGTTGTAAAGCGTTCTTGATGCCTGTACCTTTCACTCTGAGCACCTGAGTCGATTTTCACATCGATGTAGCGATATTTAAAGATTCACTTAGCGGTGTCCTTATCTTTGTGTCGGATCTCATAATATAAATAGATTAATGATAACCAACGTTGTCGTGTTTAGTATGTAGGGAAGGACAACCTCAAGCCAACCGTTCACACTTACGCCACATCTTCAGAAAAGACGCTGGAGCCGCATGTTCCCCATTTAGCCCTGCCATTTAGGAACTTTATTCGAACCGAACGTTGTCGTGTTTTTTTAGTTCAGCGAATTCATCTGCATGACTGTACCCGGTTCCGGTTGCACCACCAGCGGATGAACCCTGCCCGCGCGCTCCGGGCTCAGAATCAGAGTCCTCAGCCGCAGGTTCACGGCCATGACGAGCGACTGCAGCCAGTACAGCATGAAGAGCGGGTAGAACAGGTGCAGGAGCTTGTTCCAGTAGCCGCGGAACGCCACGCGCTGCACGGGGCTCTGCCAGCAGGTGGTGGTGGGCGCGGACTGGACCTCCAGGAAGCTGCCGTTAATCCAGAGGCACATGTTGAACAACACGAGCAGGCTGTAGCTCGTGCTCAGCGCGCCCTCCTGTTTTTGCGACTGGCACGTGGCTGCGAGGAGAAACGTGGTTTGGAAGACGATCAGTAGGGTGTTGAACAACGCGTCGAATGCCAAAAGGACGCGGAGGTTTGCGAAGCTGTTGTCCGGGGAAGGCATGAGCAGGCGACAGACGTAGTCTTCCGGGTCATCGTCATTCGTCCTCGCGAGCGCGAAGAGCGACATCAAGTTGAGCGCAGTCATGGCGATCGCGCCGAGGCCCAGCAGGACGATGTGGGCTATGTGCGGCCAGTATACTAGTGCGCTGTCAAGCCTGTCATTGGAGCCGCTCTTTATCTTGATCTCACCCAGAAGTGCTGCCAGGGCGAAGACGAAAACGTACACGACTTTGTACACGTGGTAGGTAAAGACTGCTTGGTTGTCTGCGTATTTTGGTGTGACTGCAGTTGTGGTTGTGGCGGTTGTTGTGATTGTTGTTGTTGGCGGTCTGGTCGTTCTCCGAGCCTTAGTACAACCCCAACACAGGCTTGTTGTCATTATTGTTGTTGGCATTGTTGTTGTTGTTGGCATTGTTGTTGAAGTCTCAGCTGTCGGTGGTAGGGCGGCCCGTTGTGCAACGAGGACAAGTGCCACGGAGAGGACCAACAGGACAACGACGAAAAACAACCAACCTGGCGCCGCGTTCCCGTGAACCCCGCGCAGCCGCTGACCGTTCTCGCTCTCCCTGTAAGCACCGTGGAAGCCCCGTGCCTTGGACCACAGGGCGAACATCGCGGCAGTCGCCAAGACGCTGAACTGGCCGATCAGCGGGTTACAGTAACGTTTTAGCCCGAGGAATTCGCAGTGCGTCGCCCGGTCGCTTCCTTCACACGGCGCAGCTGTCGGGGCATCGCTGTCCCAGCATACGGAGGTGTCGCAGACGATATCGGTGCTCTCCGACACTTGGTAAAACCAGCACGCCGCGTCGGCCATGACGACAAACGCCACGAGGAAGGCGGTTGCTGCAGTTTGCTTCGCCCACGTCCGCGACATGTACAGCCATCCGACCGAGCTGACTTGCGCCACAACGAAAAACAACCTCACGACGTGGAACGCGGTGCTGGTGTGGGGGTTTGACTGCGAGCTGCCCTCTGCGAGGCTACAGGAATTCGCCACGACCAAAGCGTTGATGTCGACTACCATGCAGGCAATGGCCAGCAACGCGAGAACGACGAAAGCGACGGCAGATTTGGCGCGGTCCACTTTCACGTCTTCTTCCGTTTCTTCCACCAGCGGCTCGTAAGGGTCTCTCCGCGCCACCCAGAGCAGCAGTCCGGTGCTGACCAGGCCCGCACTCACCGCCACCGTGAAGACGACCTCCATGGCGTTAGACCGCGTGCACTCCAGACTCAGGAGCGCGGTAGCCGCACCGAAACCGAGCAGGAAAAACGTCAACAAGGCGACGATCACGCCCGCCGTCTTCGTGCCCACTTCTTTGAAGAGCCGCCTCCTCAGCCACTTTGTTGACCAGAACTCCCCTCGACACAGTTCACACCCACCACACGATCCGCAGCATCTACACCTACCCCGACCTGACGGGGCCCACCCGGTCACGGGTACAGGGGCAGGAGAGCTGTCGGGCGTTTCCATCCGCGCAGACGATCAAAATCGTATAAAAGACAACCTCAGCGAGGCAGAAGCATCCTACGTTCTGTTGTGTTCCTCAGTCCAAGCCTTCCTATAGTCGGAATGTCACAGCGAGGCCAAAAAACGCGATTTCTTCAAAACCACGATGTTGAACTTTGGATCATGTGTCTTTGGTGGCAATGAGGATAGAAACTGACTTGCGCTTTGCTCGTAGCGATCTCCCAGTGGCTGAAGATAGTCCTGTAGGTAATAACTCGGCAGCCTTTAACTTTAACTTGTACGTAAGTAATCCCATCCGAGTCAATAGAACCGCAGCCTGTTGCCTGCCAATGCCTGAAAGTGTGTGGCGACCTCCTCACCCCATTTAGGTGATACCTATTGTGGACTGAATGTTCCGAATGTTTACTGCTTTATAGATGGTTCGGGTTACACATAGCCGGTGAACCGAGAGATCTCGTGTCTTTACCTACAAAAGACTTTGGCCACTGAGGTCCTCACAGTGACCGCACTGCGCCCCAAGTTAAGGGAATGAAACATTGTTGTTTGCCTTTCGTGTCTTCGTGTTTCTGGGCTGCAGTTTCTATTGGTGCCGCCAGAGAGAGTTTATGGTCCATCTTGGATCTATCTGCTAGTTATCTATGTTAACGACATCATCAAGTAAAAGAAACAAACGAAATCAGATGCATTCAGAGACTAGACAGAGGGATAATGAACCCAGTCTGTTATGTACAGTTCCACAAGAAACTGCTAGAGGGAGGACTAAACTACAAACCTGCTCGAAGATATTTTATTCAAATACAATCCAATCTCTACAACTGGATAAAAACGGATATTTACTTCCGGACGTTTCGAGTGACATCCATCACGCTTCTTCAGCAAAAGCAGAAGGTAATGCTTGATATCAAATGATGTTCACATGTAAGAGACTTAATTCCTTTATTTCAACAAGTAGCAGCTACTTAGGGTCTAAGATATGATCATTAGCTGAGGATATAAATATGATAAAAATCCAACTACAACTTCCTCAATAACCATTACAAAGTGTTGTTCATTAAACCAAACGTATCACATAATGATATAGAATTTAGTAACACTTGGCAAACAAACGGAACAAATTAAAAACGCATAACCCTTTATTTAAAACGCATAACGTTTTATCACAAAGCTAAACATATTCTCAGCTTGAATTCTGACCTTGAAGAACAGCTGATACTATAGGAATCCGAGCAATGTGGCTGTACCGTATATTAATTATTATTTAGTTGACAAACTACAATTTGTTTTTTCGCGACACGATGTTCTTATCCTATAGGAACGAACATCTAAATTTTCTTTGCTATACGGTAACAATAATACAGCATATTTCAGACCGATTATAATAAAAGGCATAAAATAACTTCGGGCCTGCCGTCACATGGTATCGTGCGTGTTTACGGTCACGTCCGCGCCAGTGACGTCAGTAAGTAAGGTCAGAGTTGAGCAGACCGTACTACTAGCCTACTCAGGGGGTGAGCCAATAAATCTATCAATTTCTCTTGCCAGTCTAATAAAATAAATTTTGCATTTTACCATCTTACTTTCTCTTTTACAACCTATTTCTGATCAATGTTAGGTTTTGATGATAGTATAATGGTTTAAAATTGTACATAATTTAGCTCATCTCATGTGGTATGACCCACTGCCCATATGACATGTCCTAACGTTACATTAGGAGTGTGTTCAGCCGGCCCGGTGTCAGGACTGCCCGTCTGTGGGAACATCCTTCTTACGAGCTCGTTGCTAAAGCTTGCTTCAAGACATCTGCTGCAACGTCTCAGCCGTCAACGCAGCTTTCTTAGAGGCTAGAGGAACATCTTCCCCAGCGGTCGGGAAGGCACAAGCCGTGCGAGCGAAACGGATTTTGTGCGGGTCAACCACGGTCGTCTGCAACTTTAAAGTTCTTGAGAGGGTGATTTTAAGACGTGAGGAATCTCCTTCAAGATGGATGACGACTATGACGACTTCGACGACAACGGGCCCATGGGCACCAGGAACAAATGGGTGTTCGAGATCTCAACCGAGGTCGCTAACAAAGGTGAGGTACCACACGCCCCCCTCCCCACGGTATCCGCTATAGTATGTGGTTAGATATATAACCTCCATGGATAACGTTACATGTAACGCTATGTACACGCATGGGAAACTCAGTTCACTTGTGTGGGAATAAGAGACCGACTTATTGCAGTGCGTACCCTAAATTACTTTAATCTGAGTAGATCTTTTAAAAACTTCACACGAGTATTTTCAAGTAAAGTTTTCTGAAGAATATGATATGCGAATCTATATGTTATACGTGTTAAATACATGTAGTTATACCTAGCTCTGAGAGTGAACGATGCCTCGCATATCATGGTTTATATATTTAGACAGTCTTGCTATGAAAAATGACCAGAAAGGAGTCCGCGTAGCTGTTGCTTTTCCGTAATCTGTAAACATCACAGCGCGATCAGAGAGTGGAACTTACAGGGAACGCCCCCTCTCTGACCTTCAAAACTGCGTCTGGGTTTCGGACCAAAGTTGGACTCTAGAGTCCTGGTTGATGACTTGAGCAAAACACAGACAAGTGGCTGTATCTTCCCTGTGTTTTCTGTTCTAAAATCGGCAACTCTTTCCTCATAAACCTGAGGTTTCTATGGTTAGCTTTTAAGTATAGTATGTAGGACTGTAAACAAACACAACGCTTGTTATCTTTATCTGGGTTAAACTTTAACTACACCTAAAACTAGTCTAGCTACGCCTGAATGCAGAACAGTGACCATTTTTCAGGCACTGTTGTATGTAGATAGCTAGAAGTTTTGGAAGTTCTGTACACTGTTGGTATCACAGCTACAACGTTGTGTTGGGGCTATCTCAGCTGGAAAGGTCATGTAGAGGTCACCCAATGTTTCACAGATTGTACCCCTGACACAACAGCTACACAAGGGTTGAGGGTTTTACAAGTTAAGTAACAATGTTTACTATTATCGTTCTTATCACAAGTAAAGGTTCGAATGACCCTCACAATGATCAGTTGTACTAAACTTCCACTCTGAAACTGATGGTGTCTCTCCTATTGTTTGTGAAGTAAACAAATAACAGCAGGTCGGATGTCAGGTACACGATCTTAACAGGTAGTGAAAGACATTTCGTTTGTGTAAATGTAGTCCTTAAAACAAAAACAGTGAATTCGTAATTTACATGTTTTAAGAAGAGGGAAGAGACAGGTGAACTGTATATTAAGTGGTAGTGCACTAGACACATATGTTTAATGGCTTGGTAAATTCACCTATTGTTACAGCCAGCAGATACCCATCTTAAGTAATGAGGCTGTTATGATGTGAAAGGTGCCTCCTTGAGCACGGGACCCCCATTTTAAGGCCTTTCTGAAACACGGTATGGCTTCAACCAACCAGAATACCCTTCCCAGGATTCAAAGCAGGGTTCAGAGATGATAGCAATTAACCTTAGTTGTTTTATTGTTTCTCTGATTGTTCACTAACACCACTACAGGTAATGATATTTTCATATCATAAGTACTGCATATAACCCATGTTGCCCAGAACATGCCAAATAAAGGTCATCAGTTACTAAATAATAGGTGACCAAGAGATGACTCAAAACTTGTCAAAAGTGTCTAGAATTTTTTCTGATATTTTTGAAATTGCTGTTGCCAGCAGCCATGCTCCTATTGTCATGAACTAAACATTATCTTGCGCTAATTGCAATAGCAACAAACTTTATATATAACATTTTGATTAGGAGACTGTTGCACTGTGCGTAGACCCTCCCACTTTTCAAGAAAATTTTGACTTTTGTTGAAATTTATGATTACTAAGTATAAAACTTTATGTAACAGTGGGGTTCAAGCACCACCAACCGACCATACCAAACGCCTGTAAGGCTCTTGGCCGAATCGGTTGCGTGCTTGGTTTTGTGCTTGACTGCCTGGGTCCGTCACGATAGGTCGCGGGTTCGAATTCCAGGAGCAAGCTTGGGGTAACAACTGCTCCACTCGCCTCTAGTGTTTCACTAACTGATTGTTTGTTTGTTTGTTTTTCACATTTCCCTTGCTGCCAGTCGGAGGGATTTACACTGTGATCCGCAGCAAGGCGGGAGTGACAGTTGACGAGCTCGGTGATCACTACTGCCTGATTGGTCCGTACAACGAGAACTCCGCCCGCCTCGAGGTCGACCCCATGGAACCCACCAATGACATCATGCGGAGGACTCTGGCGAACATGCGCGAGAAAGGGGTGAAGGTCAGTACGCCGCCATTTTAATCATCATCATCGCTGCTTTCTTGTCTGTCAATTACATGTTTGTTAGTTCATAGTAGAATGTTGTAAAATGATGTCGTGAAGTAAGGTCGATGAAGGTTAGATATCCAGGTAATAAGTCCCCTTTTTCACTAGACGGCGATCGCGCTGCGCTCCCACTGTGACCTAAACAGGATATGTGTAACCTTCGCTTTCACACTAAATGGGTATATCATACAAAATGTAAATGTGTCACTTCGAAGACAACAAAACACATTAAGTGTAAAAGGATTTCTTTCTTTTCTATAGAATTCATTGAGTGATATGTCAAATTTTATGTCGCAGAGAGAGCGGAAAGGGGGTATAAGATACGCCAAAAAGCAGTTACTCAAGCAACTGGATATGATTTTGGAGATGGTCAGACGGTCAGAAAGATAGTGGATGCTACATTGTGTATCTGAAACGTCTGTTTCCAAAATCATATCCAGTTGCTTGAGTAACTAACTGCTATTTGGTATGACTTTTGAAGTATAAAATTGTTCTTTTTTATTTTTGTTTGTACTTTGGCCCGTGTCGTAACACACCAAGTTTGCATGTCATTATAATAGCTGATATCAGTTGCTGATCATGCTAGATATGATACTTCAGAAGTTTACATGTTGAGAAAGAGAATTTACCATATATATTATGACAATGGAAAGAATGATAAAATGACAAAAACTTGAAATAGAAAAGAGAAAATTGAATTTCCCTTCTTCCGCCAACTGTGCATGGCATATGTCCTGCGCATTGTTTTTAAACAGGAGGAATATGTGAAATAAGATATAAAAGTTATGATATATGAAACACTATATGTATACCCTGGTAGAATTAACAAAAATGAAAATTTATGAAATGAAATGACTATAGTATACTTGAAAGAAGAAAATACTTCTGAAGTCTGCATGTCTCACTCAAGACCATTTTGCATGGCGTCTCTTCTGCAGGTATTGTTTGGTCGCTGGTTGATTGACGGCTATCCTCGGGTGAGTAACCTCTGACCCCACTAACCCCCCACCTCTCTCCACAGGTCGAGTACGGCAGGTGGCTCATCAATGCCTACCCACGGGTGAGTGGTACGGTCCAGTTTAGCATGCCGCATGGAGGGCATTTCTGCCTGGAATATGCCATTTGTTACTTATAAGGGGGGTGTTTGTTAAATGTAGTTTTCCTTGCACCTGATCCATCAGTTAGATGATACCATTTAGAAAAAGGGGGATAATGTAATTTGTAAAAACGGTTTGAAAGAATAAATTAGTCTGTGGTTTGAATGAAAAAAATTAATCTTATACAATGTTTTAAGACCTTTTCACAGTGTAGGTAGGGCTTTGTTCACATCTGAAGCAGACTTCTTAACCCACAGTCAGGTTTTGTGCATGTGAAAAAACTTGTGCATGGAAAATCTGTGTGAGAAAATATGCTAAATCAGACTCCCAATGTGTTTCAAACACTCCCTGTTTGACAATTAAAAGTTTGCTATAGACTGAATTTGGTGATATTTTGGAATTTTTTGGCACATGTTGGCCAGACATTGTTGAGGATTACGAACATGCTGTGGTTTAGCTTGCCAGTGTTAACATTTGCCATTGAAATATGAATCAGTTGGTTCCTATCAGATCTAATGAGCTGTTTGCTGGCTGGTAGTGATCAATTACTAGTAATTGCAAACTCTTAATATTTGATTTCATAACTAGTTTCCTTTATTAATACAATGTGATAATTATATTGATTTTTAAGCATAAGGATGTGATATGTTATATATAAAAAAGAATTATCTGTGGAGCTATTCAATGAAAAAACTTTACCATACTGTAAGAGGGTCCCATGTGGTATGTGTTTTAACATTTTATTGCAATAATTAGCCTTAATTACAATGTACCATTAACAGAAGGGGTTATGAGATGTGAGGAGCAATCAATATCTATATCTCATTACTAGCAATGCAGGTTGTGTTGTGTTGTTTGTTTGTTTGTTTGTTTGTTTATTGAGATCTCTGTGTATGTAGGTGGTGTTGTTTGACGTTGGCTCCGTGGCCTGGAAGCTGGACGGATGGAGAAAGGAATTCTGGGAGGTTGCGGGGATCGGGATCCCGTGGCCGGACCGAGAGTGTAACGACGCGGTGCTGCTGGGATTCCTGGTGGCGTGGTTCCTTGGGGAGGTCAGTCGATTTTTACTGTTTGACCAATGACCATGTGTGCAGGTTGTACTGTTTGTTTGTTTATTTGTTTGTTTACTGACCGGGAGTGTAACGACGCAGTGCTGCTGGGATTCCTGGTGGCGTGGTTCCTGGGGGAGGTCAGTCGATTGTTACTGTTTGCATGCCTTTTTACCTATTTATTTGTTTGTTAGCTCAGGTTGCCCAACTACCAGTCAGCTATTTTCAGGGTCTATAACCTTGGAGAGAATACTAACAGTGATCATTGCAAGGGAAGCAGTTTATTATATCTATTGGTACATGGCACTAAACAAACAAATAAACAATCAAACATGACTAACAACATTTTCCCCCACAGTTCCATGCCCAGTGCTACCAGTGCCAAGGGAAGCAGTATCTCGTGGTTCATGGCACTAAAATTAATAAACAAACAAACAAACAACGCATTTCTCCAAAAGTTCTGTGCCCGGTGCAATCAGTTTAAAGGGAAGCAGTATCTTATGGGCCATGGCACTAAACATACAAACTAACAAACATATATCACATTTTGCCACAGTTCCTTGACCAGTATAAAGGGAAACAGTGCCTTATGGTCCATGGGACTAAACAAATAAACAAACAAACAACACATTTCCCCCACATGTACAGTTCCGTCCGCAGTGTGACCAGTGTGAAGGAAAGCAGTATCTTGTTGCACATTTCCACAAGTGAATGGCGGGCGTTGGGTTGGTCCTTCGACATGTCCAATAAATAAACAAACAAAGAAACAAACAAACAAACAACTCATTTTCCCACAGTTCCGTGCCCAGTGTGACCAGTGCGTAGGAAAGCAGTACCTTGTGGCACACTTTCACGAGTGGATGGCAGGTGTCGGGCTGGTCCTCTGTCGCTGTTGGAACATCGACGTGTCAAAATAAACAAATAAACAAACAAGCAAACAAACAAACAACACATTTCCCCCACAGTTCCGTGCCCAGTGTGACCAGTGCAAAGGAAAGCAGTATCTTGTAGCACACTTCCATGAGTGGATGGCAGGCGTTGGGTTGGTCCTCTGCCGCTGTCGGAACATCGACGTGTCAAAATAAACAAATAAACAAACAAACAACTCATTTCCCCCTCCCACATTTTCGTGACCAGTGTGACCAGTGCGTAGGAAAGCAGTACCTTGTGGCACACTTCCACGAGTGGATGGCGGGCGTCGGGCTGGTCCTTTGTCGCTGTCGGAACATCGACGTGTCAAAATAACCAAACAAACAAACAACTCATTTTCCCACAGTTCCGTGCCCAGTGTGACCAGTGCATAGGAAAGCAGTATCTTGTTGCACACTTCCACGAGTGGATGGCGGGTGTTGGGCTGGTCCTCTGCCGGTGTCGGAACATCGACGTGTCAAAATAACCAAACAAACAAACAACTCATTTTCCCACAGTTCCGTGCCCAGTGAGACCAGTGCGTAGGAAAGCAGTATCTTGTTGCACACTTCCACGAGTGGATGGCGGGGGTTGGGCTGGTCCTCTGTCGCTGTCGGAACATCGACGTGTCCACTAAATAAACAAATAAACAAACAAACAACTCATTTTCCCACAGTTCCGTGCCCAGTGTGACCAGTGCGTAGGAAAGCAGTAT
Organism: Branchiostoma floridae; assembly: GCF_000003815.2. Taxonomy (NCBI): domain Eukaryota; kingdom Metazoa; phylum Chordata; class Leptocardii; order Amphioxiformes; family Branchiostomatidae; genus Branchiostoma; species Branchiostoma floridae. The sequence goes on from NC_049982.1 coordinate 2,095,585, forward strand.
CTTGTAGCACACTTCCACGAGTGGATGGCGGGCATGGGCTGGTCCTCTGCCGCTGTCGGAACATTGACGTGTCAAAATAAACAAATAAACAAACAAGCAAACAAACAAACAACACATTTCCCCCACAGTTCCGTGCCCAGTGTGACCAGTGCGTAGGAAAGCAGTATCTTGTAGCACACTTCCACGAGTGGATGGCGGGGGTTGGGCTGGTCCTGTGCCACTGCCGGAACATCAACGTGTCCACTAAATAAACAAATAAACAAACAAACAAACCAACAAACAACTCATTTCCCCACAGTTCCGTGCCCAGTGTGACCAGTGCGTAGGAAAGCAGTATCTTGTAGCACACTTCCACGAGTGGATGGCAGGCGTTGGGCTGGTCCTCTGCCACTGCCGGAACATCGACGTGTCAAAATAACCAAATAAACAAACAAACAAACTCATTTCCCCCACAGTTCCGTGCCCAGTGTGATCAGTGTGAAGAGAAGCAGTACCTTGTGGCACACTTCCACGAGTGAATGGCGGGCGTTGGGTTGGTCCTTTGTCGCTGTGGGAACATCGACATGTCCACTAAATAAACTAACAAACAAACAACACATTTCCCCACATGTACAGTTTCGCGCCCAGTGTGATCAGTGCATAGGAAAGCAGTACCTTGTAGCACACTTCCACGAGTGGATGGCGGGTGTGGGGTTGGTCCTTTGTCGCTGTCGGAACATCGACGTGTCAAAATAACCAAATAAACAAACAACACATTTCCCCCACATGTACAGTTTCGTGCCCAGTGTGACCAGTGCGTAGGAAAGCAGTATCTTGTGGCACGCTTCCACGAGTGGATGGCGGGCGTTGGGCTGGTCCTCTGCCGGTGTCGGAACATCGACGTGTCAAAATTAACAAATAAACAAGCAAACAACTCATTTTCCCACAGTTTCGTGCCCAGTGTGACCAGTGCGTAGGAAAGCAGTATCTTGTGGCACACTTCCACGAGTGGATGGCAGGTGTTGGGCTGGTCCTTTGTCGCTGTTGGAACATCGACGTGTCAAAATAACCAAATAAACAAACAAACAACTCATTTCCCACACAGTTTCGTGCCCAGTGTGACCAGTGCGTAGGAAAGCAGTATCTTGTTGCACACTTCCACGAGTGGATGGCAGGTGTTGGGCTGGTCCTGTGTCGCTGTCGGAACATCGACGTGTCCACCATCTTCACGACGCACGCCACGCTGCTGGGGAGGTTCCTCTGTGCCGGGAACGTCGACTTCTACAACAACCTGGATAAGGTCAGTATGCTCAAGCTTTTTGATCATGTAGCACTAGTATCCAATATTTGATAATACTGTTGCTGGGGTCCCTGACGGGTAAGCAGCAGTTGGCTAGTCTTCACACCCTGCTTCCATGCAGCTCTTTCTAGTGGTTTGACCCTGTGAGACCGCACACCTTCATGTCCCCCCTAACACACTCCATCCAGGTTTTTCTCGGTCTGCCACAACCCCTGTTGCCTGACACTTTCAGTTTGTCGATGGTATTAATGCAGTCACTTGATCTTTCTAGTAGTACATCATTGCACGTAGGTTCTCCCTAGTTAGACCTGACATGTAACATAACCTTTAGTCCCACAAGCTACATGTAAGTACAGGAACAGGTTATGCTGATAGAGTTTAAGGTGTGGGAATAGAGAGAATAATCATTTCCTAAATCATTCTAAACATCTAGAAGATGAGAAGACTGGTCGAAAATTTTTCAAAGCTGGATTCAGCTGGACTGTTTCCATGTGGCTGGCTGCAAGTGGTTAACTGTGCCAGGTGGTTGCATAACCAGGTCTTACTACCAACATCAAATTCATGACCTTAATCAAGTTAATGTCTCCTAAGTTTCCTGGGATGTTAAGTGTGTGAAACTTCATCAGGCTGTTTTGGTGTATCTATGATGATTCACCCACTTTACTGGGAGGCGGAGGATTTACCGGTAGTTGTCTGGACCCTAAGACTTGCCAACCTTTAGCGTTAATCATGGGCGTATGACGAGGCCTGCGTCATACGCAGGAATTGTGGGCGAAAGCCACGTGATCGACACTGCGACACATCGCAAGACTGGGAGCGAGAAGTTCGGATCTCGAACAAACTGACTTCATATGACGTATATGTAAGTACAGCATGAAATCCAACATAGGCTATAACCTCCCCTTCACACTTTCCCCCAGTTTGATGTGGACCAGGAGGCAGGGAACCGCGGGATCTACCACCGGTACTGCATGGAGCGCTCGGCCGCCCACTGCGCGCACGTGTTCGCTACGGTGTCGGATATCACAGCGCTGGAGGCAGAGCATCTGCTCAAGAGGAAGCCAGGTTGGTTTGGTTGGTTTAATACAGATCTCCAATAGTGACTGATATGTCACTATTCTTCCTGGTGTCCGGGTGATTTGTAGAGAATCACCAACTCCTGACGGAAGGATTTGCATGTGTCATGGGTTCTTTAACAGGCATTTAATGTCCTATCCGAGAGATGGCCCTATCCGAAGCTAGGTACTCATTTTAATCTGAGTAAAGTGAGGAAAGCTGTGTAAAGTGTCTTTTCCAAGGGCACAAGATCGGTGACACGACAACTGCTTTTAAAGCAAATTTTGAAGACTAAAGTTTGAAATTTGATATTGCAGACATCGTCACGCCAAATGGGCTGAATGTGCAGAAGTTCCAGGCGATCCACGAGTTCCAGAATCTCCACGCCATTGCTAAGGAGAAGATCAGCGAGTTCGTCCGAGGTCACTTCTACGGGTGAGGATGTCAAGGTCTTTTGTAGGTCATAGATTGGTGGTCTGAAAAAGAGAGAAATTAAGTATAAATTCTGATTTTACAGTTGCAGCTGATACTATGAACCTGAAAACGAGACATTCAGCTAAAAGTGAAACATTTTAAGCCAACCAATTAAGGATTTGAGACATTTGGAAAATGTTGCAGTTTTGATGGCCCCTTGGCTTGAGAACTGCAACATTTGAAGCAGCAAGTGTGCGACATTTACTCTGTCGAGTTGTTGCAGTTTAAGTTGCCCCAACTGGTGGATTGAAAGTTGGTCAATTTGAGTTTCCAACTTTAGCAGAGTTATTTTTAAATGTGCCCAGTGCCCACATTACACCGGAATATATCTCACCTAAGGAGTCTTTGAGCTCTAAAGAAATATTTTAGGTAAAAAGATTGTTCCTGTCCTATCACTGCGCAATTTTTAGAGATAAGCTATAAACTGTTTTCAAGTCAACAAAACTCCATGTAAAATTACAGGTCCTGGGTAGTTTTCAGGACAAAAAAATGCAAGGCTCTTTGGGTTTTGAGATCTAGTGATGTTCTGAAACAATCAAGTTCTGTGGAAGGTCTTTGATTGTGTAAAGCATAGTTTATCAATAAGCTGGGTTCCTACCAAGCTTCTTGTTTCTAAATCATGTTTCATACATCAAGAAGAATTTTTAGTCATTTTACAATGACTTTACATAGTGTGAATGGTTATTTTTCAGGCACTACGACTTTGACATTGACAAGACGATCTTCATGTTCACTGCCGGGCGCTACGAGTTCTCCAACAAGGGCGTGGACATGTTCCTGGAAGCTCTGGCCAGGCTCAACTACTATCTCAAGGTAACTGTTTTTGGCATCACCTCATAGGTGGAGCCATAAGTGTCAGACATGTTCCTGGAAGCTCTGGCCAGGCTCAACTACATTGTACTATCCCAAGGTAACTGTTTTTGGCATCACCTCATAGATGGAGCCATAAGTGTCAGACATGCTCCTGGAAGCTCTGGCCAGGCTCAACTACTATCTCAAGGTAACTGTTTTTGGCATCACCTCGTAGATGGAGCCATAAGTGTCAGACATGCTCCTGGAAGCTCTGGCCAGGCTCAACTACTATCTCAAGGTAACTGTTTTTGGCATCACCTCGTAGATGGAGCCATAAGTGTCAGACATGCTCCTGGAAGCTCTGGCCAGGCTCAACTACTATCTCAAGGTAACTGTTTTTGGGAACACCTCATAGGTGGAGCCTTAAGTGTCTGTGGACTTAACTTTCAAGGTAAGCGTTTTTGGTAATAGTAACCGTCCTTGTAGATGGAGCCATAAATGTCATTGGGCATTTTACAGGAAGCTCTCGCCTGGCTCAACTACTATTTCAAGGTAACCGTTTTTGGCAACACATCCATGGTGGAGTCACAAACTGTCAGTGATGGCAGGGATTGGACTCTGAATCTCCAAAATCATATGTTTTTGTCAATTTTGCCATTATATTAAGAGCTTAAAAATTTGATTTACATCATTCACCCAGACGGGGGACCTGGCGCATCCCCGTCTTGTCTTCAGATAGAAGAAAGGTTATGCCACCTCTTAAGGGGCAATATAACTCCAACGGTGCTGTAATATACCATATGACTTATATTGGAAAGAGCATTTTGTTTCATACTTTGCTTTCATAATTTCAGCTTATACTTGATTTATCTGACACAGACTATTTTTCAATTTTCAATAATACTAAAAGAGCTGTTAAACCTTTGGCAACTATAGTGCTCACAGCCATATATTAAGTGCATGCAGTTACTAGTAATGTGGGTCATAGTTCAACCCCCTGACCGTGACCTTTGCCCCCACAGTCCTCTGGAAGCCAGATGACAGTCGTAGCCTTCCTGATCTTCCCGGCCAAAACAAACAACTTCAACGTTGACTCTCTCAAGGGGCAGGCGGTCGTCAAGCAGCTCAGGTCAGATTCTTAACTTTCAAATACACTAAAAATGAAATGTCCTGACGATAAGATAAATCAAACTTCTCATCCAGTTGGAAGTAAAATCATATTAATTATTTCAAATTCATAATCATGATGGATTTATTTCCTTTACCATGTGCTTTTTTTGTGTAAAATCACTTTGTGTTATTTTTTTTGGAAAGTAAACAAAAAGAGGCCTACTTAATCCTTTGGTGGATGCGTGAAAACAACTACTCATTTTTTGCTGACTTGACATATCTGAAGTATGTTGTTATTTTGTTTTGTTGTTGTTTTTCCAACAGAGAAACTGTGGCGGAGGTACAGAATGATATCGGGAAGAGGATTTTTGAATCATGCCTGGGGTGAGTATAACTTCAGGGCTCGAAATGCCACCTGCATATGCAGGTTACTGCAGGTAGAATTGGAGCTGTGCAGGTATTTCTGGTGTCTACCTGCACCTAACCTGCACTGGTCCATGTACTGGGTTTTATACGTAAATGTCCTATGATGTAGGTGTATGTGGCTTGTTA
>NC_049982.1:2104513-2148912 GCF_000003815.2 Branchiostoma floridae
TGATTTATGAAACAAACAATAATTAACGCTAGTTCGCCTTTATCCGTGGGGTAAGCTTTATCCGTTGTTTTCAGAAGCAGGCTATTTAGAGCTATCATGCCGACGAACTGTGAGTCCAACTGCTATATTTTGAAAATATTGCATTTTCAAGCAACCGACCGTCGACTTCATATCCCTAAATGTGCTGTTTTGAAAACTAACGGATATATAGGTTACCCCACGGAAAAAGGTGAACTAGCGTTAGATACTATGAAGTCTGTGTGTGCCATAAACTGGTATAACTTTGATAAAGCCGTGTTGATTTGATGATATGGATGACATCCAGGCGGGCAATTTTCGGCCGTTTGCAAAAATAAACAAAAACATTTGTTAACCAAAACTAGGTAATATACGCCGTGGATTGCAAAAACAAATATCGGAAAAGGAATACTAATGTCATAGAACATTACAAGGTCAAAGAAGATATGTGGAAGAACAAAAATGAAGAATCTATTGTTAACTGAACTATATTCTATGTGTTCAGTCTTTTGTTCAATCTTCCTGACCACTTAGATTTCATAATGAAGATGAAGTATATTTTTTTCTTCGTTAAACATTTTTATTCTCACGCTCGCATCAATTTTCGGATTTCCCTGTTGCCCCCACCACTCCACAGAAGCCCAGAACGGTTCGGGAAGCGGCGGCGATGCGTCTGGAGACTATGGTGCGCCCCCTGGCGACCCTCCTGCACCCCCGCAGGACCCGCTCCAACTCTACCAACGCGTCTAACATGTCTAACTATGCGGACTGTGAGGAGGGGCTCCAGCTGCAGTTCCTGCCTAACACGCCAGATGCCCCCAGCGCACAAACTGCTTACTAAAAGATTCATGTATTTAAGAACAGCGGCTATCAATGTTATATTGTCTGATTGTCTGTCGCGTTAGTGTTTTTTGATAGATTGACATTTTGTGACATATTGTGATATTGCAAGCATTTGTGAATTACATCTTGATTGTCTTGATATTCAATGTCTTTAAAAATTAAAAGAAAAGTCTTCTTCTTTGTCCTTTTTCTTTCTTTAAACGTCTTTCTGAAGATGCCCTTCCATGAAAAGTGACGAAAATAGAAAGTAATCCTGTTCGGAGTCCAGTTGACAAGGTGAAGACACTGGAGTCCGAACAGGATTACTTTCTCTGGGGAGTGAAAGAGGCTATTTACTTCAGAGCCCACCAACCTTAAGCTTTCCTCAACCGAGACGGGGGCCGATACCGACTCCCAGGCACCTTTGACCCTTTAAATACTGACGTCACACTTCCGGTCTGGATGTGTGACAAAGGCTTTGGGTCATTTCAACGTGATGAAAGGATCAGAGGACTGATCGATTTAAGTTTGAAATTGCACCATAATCGAAAATGCGGTCAGTTGAACATTATGAGTAGAGTAAATTCTTTTGCATGGGGTAGTTGTTGACAAGCGTGAGTGTCATCCTAGTTAATAAGAGGGTCTGCATTTGGGGTCCCGACAACGATTTACGCTGAATTCAGAAGAACCCCCTACGTATTACGCTAAATCAAGGAATGTAATTACGCTAAATTTGTTCGCCTGGCTACGAATTACTACTCTCCAAGCAGAGGTTAGACTCCGGCTGTTTTTTTAGTCGTTTTTATCGGGCTTTCTATTTTTTATTTTATCTTGCTGTGTCAAAACTTCAAGAAAAATGACAAAATAGAAAGCCCGATAAAAACGACTAAAAAAAAAAGTAAAAAAAAACAACAGCCGGAGCCTAACCTCTGCTTGGAGAGTAACGAATTACGTAAATGAGATGGTTTTCCCTACGAGTTACAGTAAATAAAAATAGGCTGCCTACGCCTTACGGAAAAGAGCATGCAGACCGTCTAGTAACAGGGCTTCCATGCCGTCTTGCTCAATACGGTCGGTTAGGGGAGAGTTTGGGGGTCTGGGAACTAACTAGCATGACACCTGACTAGTCGCCAAATTGCTGACCACCTAGCAGCCTCCTTGCAAACTGCATTTTTATTCGATACAAGATTAGACTCATTTTTATGTATTCACCTAAACTACTTCGAACCAGTGCAGAGAGTCTTCGTGTTTTCAATATCAATACTTTTTTTGGCAGTAGAAGACAAACACATATTCGTGGTGCCATGATTTCGCAGCAGAAAAATCAGTGGGAAGACTCGCGAAAATGAAACCAAGCGAAAATTTCACGATCTACGGTATTTAAATTTTAAAACCGTCCCATATCACGCGTTCACCGCATCCAAACGTTACAGACAGATGTTAATGCAAGTTAGGAAAGAAAAGGTGGAATTTAAGCGTCGTGAAAAGAAATAGAACTAGCCGTTATATGTCGGTACTGCAGGATGATATTTTGTGAAGCTTTATTTGAAACATTTTGCGTGCGGATGCGGCGTGGCGAGGGTTTGTGCGGTGTACCCGTTGCGTGTGTGTGCGGTGGTGACCTTGCAGCGCCCACCCAGAATCGTGAGACGGGACGTCTGACAGGTATCATCATGGCAGGTGCGACCTAAGGTGAGCCCAAGGAGCCGCGCGGTGTCTTCAAGTCGTCTTCACCTGGAGAAATAAGGTGAGAACCGATCTGAGACTCCCCAAGGTCAGGTTGTCACCCCTGATATTGACCATGACGCGCAGCTGTTGTTGTGGGTTGTCGCTCGGAAACCGACAGGGGTGTGGCTAGGCGCGCCGGGTATATACGCGTGTATACGGGACGGATATGTCATATACCGGACAGGTATACAATAATGATGTATATTTGTGCCTTTGTATCAATGTCATCGTTCAGTGTTAGGCACAATACACACTGTCTGCCATGTCTTTGTGAATGTCTACTAGTAAGAGGGAGGGGGAGGGGTGGGCATGGAAAAAGAGTTGACCGTTGCAAAGTAAACGTGCTTTCTAGTCATACAGAAAGTGACACACAAATGTACGTTGGGCGGAGGTTTCTATGATATTCTTTCGATTTTATAAAAAAAATTGATGGCCAGGTTGCTTGAATACAGAGAAATATAAAACGAATATTTTGTCTTCGCATTCCAAGCCTGAAAAGTATGTGCATGACTGCAATGAGTTCAGTTATAATAGATGTGCATGGGATGGATAGTAGAAAAGATTCGCATGCATGCAGACAAACAATACGCCCCCCTCCCCACAACCAGTGCTTGTACAACTACGGTCATACCTGGTTGTAATACATGGTCGAATTTTCTTGTATGTAATTTTTAAAACAGAGAACCAGTGAACTTCTGCTGCCCCCCTCCCCCTTTAGTTAGTGGGTCCATGTGAGCATTGGTATGTACACCATAGGTCGACGTGATCACACATGTTCGCCATGTTTACACACGACGGGGTTATACCGCCCCTTACGGGGTGACATACCCTTTCGCTGGCTAATTTGTAATTACAAGACGGGGATGCGCCAGGTCTCCCGTCCGGGTGAATGATGTAAGTCACCATGTGGCTGATAGGAGACAGAGGCATGAGATTGGTATGTACACCATGTCGTGTCGTCTGCTACTCAATCACATCAGGGGTGGGGGTGATTTGTGTCTCCCTAATGTTACAGCAAAGATATCGTGCATAATTAATGAGATAGAATCATAATTATTTCAGTGCTCGGATTATGATAACGAGTTGGCTGGAAGGCTGCCAGGTATATGGGATGTAGGTTTGGCAATTGTAGGATGCGTGACTCGATTTGTGTTTTTGTCCCATGATCTCATTGTTTGGTGGGTACTTAGTTCTTAGTATCACATAACTATCATAAGGCCATGTTGATTTGATTATATGGATGACATCCGCGCTCGCACGAATTTTTGGCCGTTTCCAAAAAAAAAAAGTTTTCGACCACACAATAAATTGTGCAAAGCAGCTGTAAAATGAGCACAAACATTCCGTAGATTTAAAAAATATGTGATAACTAATGCTGTAGAATGCCAAAATAAATCTTAAGTCAAAGAATAAAATGTGAAAGGACAGAAAGAATAAAATCTATTGTTGGTAGGGGGAGGTACCAGTACAGAAAATTCAGGTCCAGAGGATCATTTCCAGGTCTTGAGAACTGGCAATACTCAAAACAATGGTAATTGGTCAATTTTGCTACAAAGGAATCTGTTTGGTGGATTATTGGACTCCCCTGGCATTTTAAAAGCCCATCTCCATTGTAATAAAGGCTAACTGCCTCTGTACCTTTGACTATAGAAACTTGGTACAATTGACTATAAACTCTACTTGACTGCGCTCTTGTTGTCTTCTTGGCCCGGTAAGACCACAAACGCTTGCCGACATATTGTGTCCATTTTGTAATTGGCGAAACCTGTTCCTCTGATTTTTTTTTCAGGTCTATTTTTTTTTCGGATTGGTCCAAGAAGAAAAAAATGTTTTGCACCCGTATGACGTACTGGTCCCTACACCTAACTGTTAATATACCACACTATGTGTGTTTAGTCCTATGTTCAACCTTCCTGGCCACTTTGATTTCATACTGAAGGCAACTTTTTTTTTTTGCCAAACTTTTTTTTTATTCGCTCACTCGCATCAGTTTTTGAGTTCCCAGAGGATGTCATCCATATAATCAAATCAACATGACCTTTTTAAAGTAAGAATGGCCAGAAAGTATAACATGCCCATTTTGTAACTAACTGCTATATAAATTGCTGTGTTGAATTGTACTTAGTACTAGGTTAGTAGGTCAGGCACCTCCTCACTTTGTGACAGATATTTTCCAACAAATGCAAGGCCTGGCTATCAATCTGCAGCCATTTCCACTGGCTAGTCTGCCTCTTGGCATACCAATGCACTGAGGGTAACATACACATTCAAAAAAGAGTACATTGTACAGGTACAGTGGAAGCCAGTTAATTGCACATCGGATTAACGCACACTTCTGTTAACTGCACGGAATCCCCAAATCCCAAACCGGTGCGGTCCAGCTAGATAACTTCGCATTATTGCACCAGCCGGATAATTGCACCAATTCCGCCGGCAAATAGGCCGTGCAATTAAGCGGCTTCTACTGTATTACAATTGTGTCCCTGTGATGGGGTTAGAAATCATAAGTGGTCAATCAGTCCTACTCTCCAAGCAGAGGTTAGGCTCCGGCTGTTTTTAATGTTTTTTTTAGGCGTTTTTCTCAGGCTTTCTAATTTGTACCGTTTTGTTGATGTTTGGTGACTGGCTGATAAAACGCCTAAAAAACAACCAAAAACAGTCAGAGCCTAAGTTCTGCTAGCCTGGATACCATACCCCAACCTCAAATACCTTTCGTGTTGGGGTCTGGCAGGATGGCTGTAGAAAGGTTCTCGAAGGCCCTTGATCAGAGGGAGGAGAACCTAGGATTGATGACCACTCACACCACAGGTAGCCAGCTACAACACACCACAGTTGGTCAGCAGGCTATCACAGTAGCGAATCAGGTATTTGGTGGCCACTGTTATGGATTCAAAAAATACAGTTGGGGGTCTTTAACCAATCATGGTAGGGGTGTAGTACCTCCTGCTGATCCTGCTGCTGTTCTATTGGTGGAGTTTTTTACCCACTATAAGGTGCAAAATTGAGAAGAGTTCCTATCCCATCCGGCCAGACCCCTGTGCGATAGATATTTGAGATCGAGCTGGGGTTTTGTAACCAGGCTAAACTTCTGCTTGTAGAGTAGTAGACCAGTCCTGCTTTTCATGCAAAGGATGGACCCAGGACCGGAAGTTCAACACCAACAGCAGGGTTCTGGCATTCGCATTATAGTGTAATGGGTCATCATCACGCTATTATTGTGACCAGCACCCTAAATTGTGGAACATTAGGCATGGTGCTGATTTTCAAGTAGTGTAGTGGTGCTTTGCTAGTATTTAATTGTGTAATGATGTCAGATCTAATGTGAATAATGTTGTATGACCCTCCAAACTGACAAAAAGTTCTTCTTAGCCTAAGAATAAAATCATGGTTTTTCCGGTCAGCTGATTGACCCTAGCAAAATCCTGCCAACTCTAGACTTTTTTGGTGAACAGCAAGCGATGGCAAGAGACACAAACTTTTGATCTGACATGCTAATTTTCTCATTTTCTCTGCATTTGACAAAACCAATTTGCAAATCTGGTTTTAAAAATGACATGTTGTATAAAACAAAAAAGGCCCCCATGTATACTTGGCCTCAGTATGTAAACTTTTTACCTTACATTTTCACCATTAAAATGAAATGGGTTAGGACCCACTTCTCTGGCTCGCCATTAGGCCATTAGGCTATTACAGACCATTTTGATTTGATTATATGGATGACAATCCTCTGGGAACAGCAAAACTGGTACCAGCATACGAAAAAAAAAAAGTTTGGCAAAAGAAATTGCCTTCATAATGAGATTTAAGTGTGTGGTCTAGAAGGTTGGACAAATGACTGAACTCACAGAGTATGGTATACCGAACTGTAAATTCTTTATTTCTATTCTTGAATTTTCTTCTTTGACTTCGGAATATTTCTATGACGAATTCAGTAGCCATTTTTCGGCTTTTTTTGTATTGTATGACACATATTTCCTCATTTTGCAGCAGCTTTGAACAATTTACAGAATGGCCAAAAATTTTTCTGGGACACGGCCAAAAATCGATGCCTGCATGGATGTCATCCATATGATCAAATAGGCCTGAAGGCCACTCAAGGTTACAGGTTACATGATTGGAACTGTAACAGCAACTCTTCGCCCTAGGTTAGAAACATCATGATTGAGACCAGCCCAATTGCTCACTATGAGTGAGGACCAGCTGGCCCAATAGGGGAAGCAGGAGTTACGAGGGCTGCTCGGGAGATTCCCTACCCCTATTTTGGCCGGAATGGTTTGATCCGCTCGGGTCGATGTTCGCACATGTGGCGGGTTCTTTAACGTGCTTGGGGTGTTGCTCTCCCCGAACACGGGACCTCCATTTAACGTCCTATCCGAAGGACGGCCCGAGCCGAAGCTAGGTACTCATTTTCACTTGAGTGAAGTGAGGAAAGTTGTGTAAAGTGCCTTTCCCAAGGGCACAAGATCAGTAACACAGCAGGCGGATTCAAACCCGCAACCTCTCGGTCACGGGCCGAAGAAACTGCCACTGCGCTACACGGCCTTACTCTAAAACAATATCCAGGCTGGAACCCTGCTCAGAAACCCTGACATAGACGCTGTGTTCCAACTTGTGTTTGTTTGTTTGTTTGTGTTGACAGAAAAGCCCGCCATGTCGTCGATCGTGGAGTACTACCACGGGAAGACGGTCCTGGTGACCGGCGCGACCGGCTTCATGGGCAAGGTTCTGGTGGAGAAACTTCTCCGAGCCTGTCCTGACGTGGACACCTTATACCTGATGGTGCGACACAAGGCTGGGCAGACTCCAGCACAGAGGATCAACAGCATTGTGGAGGGAAAGGTGAGGATTGATTGATTGATTGATTGATTGATTGATTGGAGAAGCTTCTCCGAGCCTGTCCTGACGTGGACACCTTATACCTGATGGTGCGGCACAAGGCTGGGCAGACTCCAGCACAGAGGATCAACAGCATTGTGGAGGGAAAGGTGAGGATTGATTGATTGACTGTTTGATTGATTGATTGATTGAGTGGAGAAGCTTCTCCGAGCCTGTCCTGACGTGGACACCTTATACCTGATGGTGCGACACAAGGCTGGGCAGACTCCAGCACAGAGGATCAACAGCATTGTGGAGGGGAAGGTGAGGATTGATTGATTGATTGGATTATTGATTGATTGAAAATTGATTGATTGGATGATTGGCTAATTGATTAGATAATTAATTGATTGGACAATTGATTGATTGGATTCTTGATAGATTGATTGATTGGTTGGATGAGTGGAGAAACTTCTCTGAGCCTTTCCAAATGTAGAGACATTATACCTGATGGTGCTGCAGTACCAAGGTCACACACCAGGGGGCCCAAAATCAGCCTTAACCTTTGTCTTTCCAATGCCTACCCACACACCAAATATCATTACTATTCATCCAAAGGTTCTAAGGTTATTCTGACCACAAATATCCGGAAACACATACGTACAATGATACACACACACACACACACACACACACACATACAGTCATACGAAAAACTATACCTCCATTTTTCATGGAGGTAAGTACTAGTAGTTGATGTCAGAGTTTGGGCTGTGTATATATATGTCTGCTGGTAGACTGTGGATCATACCTTATATAAGTTATAATTTGCAGAACTTCCAATTTTTGTTGTTGTCAGAAATTACAGAAATCCCAGAATGACCAACGCAAATAAATCTGAGTTGGTTGATTGAATGATGTCAGATGTCAATGATATACGGCATGGTGTAGGTCAAAGTAGGAACAATCAAATGTGCATTGATCAATGATTTAATTGGTTGTTTGAGGATTGATGATGTCTAGGATCAGTTTGATTGCAGATAGTAACTTCAGTAAAGGTACGGTAAAACCAAATATAGATTGATTGATAATCTGATTGATTGGTTGATTGGTTGCTGATGTAATGGCATCAGTTGGATATGATAGTGGATAGCAAAGTAGGGAAATTATTCACATTGTAACAAAATGAGCCTGAACATATACATGTATCATATGATTTCACGTTTGGGCAGCAAAAACATACAAACAAACATTAGGCTTATCGTGTCCCTTAAACTCATTAGACATCCATTGAAACAGCCTTCTTTTTAAAAAAAAAGAAGGAAAACATTTTGCTATTAGTTTGTTCCAACAGAAACATGTGCGTTTGTCAAACAAAAGTTCTTTTGAATTTATTTCCCTGATATTTTTCTCTCATATCAAAGTTATTTCCAAATATTCTTCACACAAATTCTAACATATCGCTATAATATTTCCCCCAGTTATTTGACCAGCTGAGGCTTCTACAGCCGGACTTCCAGGCCAAGCTTCGACCAATCACGAGCGACCTGCTGGAGCCGGACCTGGGGCTCAGCCAATCAGACGAGGAGCTGCTGGTGTCAAAGGTCAACATCGTCTTCCATTCCGCAGCCATGGTGAAGTTTCAGGAGCACCTCAAGTAAGGCATCTGGACTGGTCCATGTTAGATATTCAAAATGGGGGTTAACTATTCAGCATGCTTTTCTTGTAGTGTGCCATAGTGTTTTTTCTGGGCCTTTTTTTAAGAGTTGCCCGTTCAAACCTCTTGCAGTCATGGGGGGCTTCCATCTAGGGGTAAGGTCAGCAACATTCAAGGGCCAACTGCGCTTAACGTGGATTGCACCAATTATGCTCTACATTTTATTTTTTGAGAGGTCAAGCTACGTGTACAATTGATGTGGGATTGAAATTGCTGATCACACTCTATAAGTAATAAGGTATGATAATCCCCTATCATGCCTATTTGTAAACAGCAACCTTGGAGCCCAAGTTTTAGTCTTCGAGTGCAATTAGTCCAATAGAAAGATAATCAGGCTATAACCTTGAATTAAAGATCATCTGTGGCAGTATTTCATGTTGAATGTATTGATCTACATTTGATCTGCTATTTCCACACACACAAAAGGTGCTCATCATCACTAATAACCTGACTTGAACAACAGTGTGATCTCAGCAACAATTCAAAGAGAAATAGTCAAAAGCTTGTTGCTTTAAGCACTTAACTTTGTATACGAAAAACGGTATAAAATCTGTATACGTACAAAGCTCTAACCTTGTATTTCCTCCCTGTCCCAGATACTGACACTACAGATGTACAGAAACAGAGTATAATGCCTGTACAAACCTATAACCTTGTATTCCCTCGTGTCTGTACAGAAACAGAGTATAAACACTACCAAAAAAAAATTTTCTTGTTTTTTCTAGGCTGCTTGGTTTTCTTAACCTGTTGACAAATTTTCTTATATTAAGAAATTCTAGAAAGAATAAGAAAGAATAAGAAATGAAAATTGAAGATTCCTTCGACATGGATTCTTAAATCAAGAAAATTAAGAAAATATTCCTTGTTCTAAGAAATTATTTCTTGGAGCGATTTTCACTCTTAGAAATTTCTAGAAATTCAAGTTTACATTTCTTGTTTACATGTCTGACGAGATTATTTTTCTTATCAGGTTTAAGAAAATATTAGAATTTTTCTCTTCCATTTTCTTACATTACCGCTGGTAAGAAAAAACAAGAAAATCAAGAAATAAAGATATGTTATAACCAGAAAGAAATTCTACTATATTCTTGTTTTCGGTATCAAGAAATAGTGAGCAAGGGGATTCTTGTTTTTTCTTCTTCGAGTTTAGAAAATACAAGAATTCACTTCTTGCTTTTCTTGAAAATACTGCCAGGAAAAACACGAAAATCAAGATATTTAAACTATAAGACAACATTTAAGTAAATACTAGAATTACATTCTTGAATGTTCTTGTTTTCAGTAGCAAGAAACTTTGAGAAAGAGAATCTTTGTTTTTTCTTGTTAGACTCAAGAAAATACAAGAATTCGCTTCTTGTCCTTCTCGAATATACTGCTTAGAAAAAACAACAAAACCAAGATAGTTAAACTATGAGACAACATTTAAGTAAAGACTAGAATAACATTCTTGAATGTTCTTGTTTTCAGTATCAAGAAACTTTGCGAAAGGGAATGCTTGTTTTTTCTTGTTAGAGTTTAGAAAATGCAAGAATTTGCTTTTTACCCATTCTTGTACTTTTTAACAAGAAATCAAGGAAGGCACTTCTTGTATACTATTGGTTAAGTAGAAATAAGAGTAACTGTTATTTTTCTCATTTTATTGACATATGACAAGACTTACGACATTGTAAGAATTCTGTTTTTGAGTCCTACTTTTCAAATCAAGAAATTTCAAGAAAGGAAATCCTTGTCCATTCTATAATGTTTGAAAAGATACAAACATCATAGGTTTCTTCTCTTTTTGAACTTAGGACAATGATGAAGTTATGACAGGCAAAACATTGTTAGGCGTTCTTATTGTTCAAGTCATGACTAGAATGATATTCTTGAATGTTCTAACTTGTTTTTCACATCAGGAAACTTTGAGAAAGGCATTTCTTGTTTTTACTTAAATGTGATCATGTGATGCCAAAGTCATGTGATCTTTTTCTAACTCCTGATTGGTAGATTCATATCAGATGGCAGTTGAACAACAGAGTTCATTTTGAATGCAGGGCAGCATCAGAGCTGCTCACAGATCTGTCTGTATCAATGGTTTTTCAAAGACTCATGTCAGTTTCAAGTCAAAACCTATAGGTGCAAGGGAACAGGAAAGTCAAAGAGGATCTTGGTTTGAGCCTAGCAGCTGCTGCAGAAAGCAAGTTGGCACGGAAAAGCTGGATCAGTTTGGCAAAAGGTAAGGCTGCCCCCCTCCCCCCGAGGCATTGAAAAACAGTTTAAAATTATGATTTTAAAAGGCTTAAACCTGGACGGTTTTACCATCAAAGCAACAAGCATTAGTGTGTGTCTCTGATAAATGTCTATCATGGTAAGTCTCTTTGGATCAATTTTACTTATTAGTCGAATAAATAGTTGAATTTTGGCTTAAAAGTTGACTGTACAATGACCTAACCTTATTGTATAAACTATACAAGTACAGCAGTGCAAATTTCTGTGCTAGAAGTTTATCTTAAACCTCAAATGTGAAAATGCAAAATTAAATGATATAATGTCTTTACTTTTTTCCAGATGTCTGATGTTTTTTACATCCTACCAATGCCAATGCCACACTTCAGGCCCGTGACGGTTAGCATGCAGTTTGTAGTGGCTTACCAAGAAGACAAAGGCCAAATATGTTGTAATCATATGTTAAGGTGACAATTTGTAATCTTCCTAATGTTCTACCAGTACAAGTTAGTTTTGTATCAAAACATTTTGGTAAGCTATTTTTTTATAAATGTTTCTTGAATATAAGTATTGTAAAACTTTGCCATTATGATTGTAATTTTCTTTGTCCATTTGTTCATCAAAAACATGTCATTTTAACTGTATTTCTTGAAGTAAGAAAAGTATTCTTGATGTAAGGACTGAGAAGTAAGAAAACCTTTCTAGGCAATAAGAATGTTTGCTCTTGATGTAAGAAAAATATTCTGACTTGATGTAAGAACATTTATCTTAGAAGTAAGAAAACCTTTCTAGGCAATAAGAATGTATACGCTCGTGAAGTAAGAAAAATATTCTCATTAAATCTGACTTGATGTAAGAACATTTCTCTTAAAAGTAAGAAAACCTTTCTAGGCAATAAGAATGTATGATCTTGTATGCTCTTGATGTAAGAAAAGTATTCTTGATTTAAGAACATTCTATCTTAGAAATAAGAAAACATTTCTAGACAATAACAATGTATATTCTAGTGAAGTAAGAAAAATATTCTTGATGTAAGAACATTTCTCTTAAAAGTAAGAAAACCTTTCTAGGCAATAAGAATGTATGCTCTTGAGGTAAGAAAAGTATTCTTGATTTAAGAACATTCTATCTCAGAAATAAGAAAACCTTTCTAGGCAATAAGAATGTATGCTCTTGAGGTAAGAAAAGTATTCTTGATTTAAGAACATTCTATTTTAGAAATAAGAAAACCCTTCTAGGCAATAAGAATGTATACGCTCTTGAAGTAAGAAAAGTATCCTTGATGTCAGAACATTTATCTTAGAAGTAAGAAAACCTTTCCAGGCAATAAGAATGTTCCCTCTTGATGTAAGGAATATATTCTTGATGTAAGAGGATCTATCTTAGAAATAAGAAAACATTTCTCAGCATAAGAATTATGTTATTTAATTAGGAAGATATTTCTTGACTGTGAATAAAAATAAATCCTAGAAATAAGAAATCATTTCTTGGCAATAAGAATTTCTTGAAGTGAGAACAGTGTTCATGTTATAAGGACATAAATCTTAGAAATAAGAAATCATTTCTTATAAATAACAATATAGTTCTTGAAGTGAGAACAGTGTTCTTGGTATAAGAACATAAATCTAAGAAATAAGAAATCATTTCTTGGCAATAAGAATCTAAATAAGAAATTAGTTCTTGAAGTGAGAACAGTTTTCTTGATATAAGAACATAAATCTTAAGAACCTATGTCTTAGGGACCATAAACATTTCTAGGCGATAAGAATTCAGGTCTTGAAGTCAGAAAAGCTTTCTTGGTGTAAGAACAAAGACATTAGAAATAAGAAACCAAATTTGTTCTTCAAGCAAGAAAAGTAGTCTTGATTTGAGGAAATACATCTTAGAAATTCTCATTGTGAGGATTTTCAACTCAAAAGTTAGAATTACTTAGAATTTAAAGGTATTCAAAGATCTGAATCTTTGCAATAATTACTTTATGTTATAAGATAAATAGAATTCTAGTGAAATAGCATTTCGAAGTGATGGAAATATCTGCATTTAGAAAAAAACTCACTGCAAGAATAACATTTTGGAAGTAGCTTTTGTGTACGTACTAGAAGCTTGTGAGAAGAATAATCTCAGATCAAGAAAAGTGCTGTTAAGAAAAAATTACTTACGATAGTAAGAAAAAAATTTCTTACTGCGTTGACAATTTTTTTTTCTTAAATACAGAAAACTTTCTTATTTTAAGAATTTTTTTCTGTTTTTAAGAAGAAACAAGAAAGGTAAGAAAACAGTTTTTTGGTAGTGTGGTATGAGGACACAAGTCAGCGCTCAACGAATTTCAGCTGTGAAAGGGTTGTCTTTTTACGCTTTGTATGTTCCATTGTATTTTTAGCTATGCTTGTATGTGATGCATGATATCCCATTGTTAAGTCAACATTAGCACAAACTCAATGTACTAGGATACAGCAATGCCACCAACATACCACAGTCTTTTAACTTAAAGATAATCCCTCAGACGACCACCGTGATGTAGGAGGGTTTTAGGATGTGCACATTTCTTTATTGAGCCATATCAATTCATGTCATACACCAAAGCCGACGTCTTACCAAACATGTCTACAGACTCCCAGGGACCTTTGACCCACTGCCAGGGTCATGTGACAGGTGGGTCAGTCATTGTGAGCAAGGTGATGAAACTTATTTTAGTCGTTCTTTTTACACCATTTGAGC
The DNA here is from genome assembly GCF_000003815.2 of Branchiostoma floridae. Classification (NCBI taxonomy): domain Eukaryota; kingdom Metazoa; phylum Chordata; class Leptocardii; order Amphioxiformes; family Branchiostomatidae; genus Branchiostoma; species Branchiostoma floridae. The sequence continues at coordinate 2,118,537 of NC_049982.1, forward strand.
AAAAATCAAGTTTGCAGGAAATTGTCACTTCAGTCTTTTAATATAACGGACTAAATTGTTTAACTATAATAGTTATACAAAATTTAATGTACTAATCCATGATGATGGCCACTTTCGGTCAGTATGGATCAAAATTCTAATGTCAGCCCTTCGGCTATGGGTTAAGAGTCCGATACATTAATGATAGTCTGCTCTTCTGTGCTGCACACAAGTCTAGCTTCTTCTGAATTTATATTCCTGGACATTATGCATAATGTTGATAGTAATATGGATTATAATAACACACTCAAGGCATTCTTGAAAAGCCCTAATCAAGAAATACCCTGCCTTAACCTCTGTTATTGAATTACATTTTGGCAATTGGAGCGACGCTATGAGAGAGTCGTGCGATGTTATATGAGGCCATGTTGATTTGATTAATTACGGATAACATCTTCTGAAAGTGTTAGGAATGATGTGAGAGTGGGATCAAAAGAATGGCGAAGAAAGTTGCCTTTCAGCTTTGATAATAAGTGGTCAGGAAGGTTGTGAAAATTGTTGTTAAAGGAAGGTTAAACAAATGCATGACAAAACACACAGTCTAGAAAACGGAAAAATCATTAAGATTCTTCAAGATCCAAACATTCGTATTGGACTTTAACATTCTACAATATTAGTGAATCCATTTTACAATATTTTTTTAAAACTTTGTAGCAAATATTTGCTCACGTTGCAGCTGCTTTACACAATTTACAATATGATAAAAAAAATTGAGATGGAATGGACAAAAATTTATGCGCGCGCAGATCATATAATCAAATCAACATTGCCTTATGAAAATTCAATGGTGCTAATGGTGTCGTGTTTGAGATTTGAAATAAGTCACTAAGTATAGGTTTGACTTAAAGATAGGAGAAGGGAATTTTTGGCAGAGGGAAAGTCAAAGTTTTGGCAGAGGAAAAGTCGAATTTTTGGGAGAGGGGAAGTCGAATTTTTGGCAGAGGAAAAGTCGAATTTTTGGGAGAGGGGAAGTCGAATTTTTGGGAGAGGGAAAGTGGAATAATTGCAAAAAGGGAAAGTCATGTGAAACTGGGATATCAGTGTGCCGAGTTGATCTTTTAAAAATGAATACTATTTACTAGTCGTAATGTGTAAAGGTTTCACACAGAAAAGCCCACTTGAATAACCAAGTTTTTGTGGTTTGCACTTAATGGTCAGTTTCAAAAATGAGCTTGTGTCTTCCCAAATTCGCATTAAAAGCTTGAAGTCGTAACTAATAGTGAGAAAATAGAATATATAGATGCTATGCAAAAGTGATGTCTTCCTTCAAAGTGCTTTGGACAATTTTGCCGTTATAGTTGTTTGTTTTTTTACCTGAAATGTACTGGTAGCCTAATCTCCAAGCAGATCTTGCTGTGGCAAATGGGAAGGAGTTACTGCTCAGGCTGCCAGCTAAACTCCTTCCCATTTGCCACAGCAAGATCTGCTTGGAGATTACTGGTCGCTGCTGTAAAACCCCCTATCCAGGCACAGAGTCAACCTTTGCCCGTGTTGGAAATCATGCCGGTGAAGGAGGCTACAGTAGTACTCCCCCCCCCCCAGGCAAAAAGTCAGCCTTAGCCCGTGTTCATAATCACAGATTAGCAGCCTCTCAAAAATAAAGGTCGCCGCTCCAGACGACGGTAAAGCAGGCTTGGTTGGTCAGTTGCTTGTCCGTGAAGGTCGTTAGTTGACAACAACATCACACCAGAAAGCAGTTACTCAAGCAACTGGATATGATTTTGTAAACGGTCAGAGGTTTCAGATAGCATTCGTTACCTTTTTTCAGTGGCACCGAATAGATCTTTTTGTAGAGCAAGTTTGATATCCTATGATATAACTATGAATTGATATGCAAAGAAGATGAAGACAATTTTAGTAGTGAAATTGGAAAAAAAGACGAAGTCGATGCATATGAGTTAATTAGCTCCTGTTGATAGTTGTTTGACTTACTGGAGCTAACGTTCTGTCGTGGGGAGGGGGGTGGGCTTAAGCTCCTATAAAACCTACAAATATAAAGCCAACAAGATCTCTTCAGTGTCACTGTCGAAAGATAACGGATGTTATCTAAAACATCTGACCGTTTCAAAAAAATCATATCCAGCTGCTTGATTATTTGCTATTAGGCGTACCTTTGTATTACCTGTATGTCTAATCTTCATCGACAACGTTTATGAAGGTTAGACATCCAGGTAAAACAATCATAATTCAAAAACAATTAATTCAATCTCTAAAACTATAGTGACGCTGATAAGAAGAGTGATGGATGTCACTCGAGACGTCTGGAGGTAAATATCTTTTTTTTTTTTTTTTTAATCCAGATGTAGAGATTGAGTTTTATCTAGATACTTTAACAAAAACGTCACATTCGGTACGGGTGTACGGCTGTGGCTTACCAGGTCTGTTCAGTTCAGTTCAGGTCATCCTCATACGAGGTGCCATTAACAATGTCTAACCGTGCGTTTCTATCAAGCATGGCGGCTAGCAGGTTGTAGTCCTTTAACCCAACCTCCTCCTCCAAAACTTTCTTAAGTGTCAGGTTCGGTCGTCCCCTTTTTCTCTTTGTGTCAGGTTCCCAGAGGAGAACTTTGGCGGCCATCTCCTCATGACGTGCTACATGGCCGGCAAGGGCCAGTCTTCTTTTCTGAATAGTTCTAGAGATCGGGGGAAGTCCATTGTACAGTTTTTTGTTTCCTATGCGACTCGAGCTCTGCCAGGGTACATTCAGAGCGTAACGAAGCAGACGGGTGTAGTTACCATCCAGTTTCTTGGACAGCGACTTAGTTAGTGCCGTACCCGGGCTCTAAAGGCTCAGTCTCAGGCCGGACACAGGTGCGCTGCACTAACATGAAAGATATAAAATATACTTTAAAGCTCTATCGTAAGCACTCCAGGTCAGTAACGAATCAATGGGTCACACCTGCCGACTTTTCTTTCAATTTAGAAATTAACTGTGGTTTTGTTACTTAAGTTTGCATTTATCCCAGTCACAGCATATGATGGCGATGGCGTGTGATTTTTATGGTGCCTTTAAAAGAATTTGTAAAGAAAAAGGAGAACGATTTTAAAAAGACAGAGAAATATGATTACGATGTTCAAGAATGTGTGATGACTAGGTTTGCGACTTATTCTAGCAAACCTATGAATTAGATGTTATAGAAAAAGATGTGAGAAAATATTGGGGATGGCAGTTTGGTTGAAACTGATTATTGTGGACTTATGGAGAGAAGTGAAGTTGGAAATCGTAGCGTGCGTGAACAAACTGGAGTAAAGCTGCGGTCATATTGCGTTGTGTGTTGTCGTGCGATTTTTTGATGACGTAGAATTTTCAAAAAGGCTGTGAATTCAAATAAACAACCGTCGGTCTTAGACAGCATTTTCCATACCGTGGGAAACATTCTGCACTTCGCAGCTTAGGGCGGGGTCACATAGGTCGTGCGATCATCGTGCGATTTTGATGCCATGGGGTTTTCAAGCAGGCAGTCAAAGAACCAAGGAGGAAAGAACCAACCACCGATGTGTATCCAAAACAGCATTTTGTGCACCAAGACAGTTGAACTTTGCAGGAGACGTACATTTTTGTCTTAAAAAATGCCCGAACTTGGCGATCGTGCGACGATCGCACGACCTATGTGACCACGCCCTAATTGGTGTTTTTTCCGGTCCCAGTCTTGGAGCTTATTCGAATTGCAACGGGGACAATACAACGTAGACATCGCACAATCCACCCAAGAATGCCCTCAATGTGAGATTGTACGATGATCGCACGACGTATGTGACCTGGACCTCAGATGGCAGGATTAGATATAGTCTGAAAGGAATATGTTAGATTTTCTGTCCGTCATTATTTTGATTTATTTACTGCAAGTACATCGAGAAAAGTACACAGAGAAACGTTTCTGGCCTCAAATATGACAGAAATGTATGTAATTAACGTAAACACGTTTTGGGTGGATATACAATGTTACATCTCATTCTGTCTTCAAAGTCTATTTATTGCACTATAAGTTACCTTGATGTGTCAATTCAAGCGTGATTTGAACTCGTTGGCTCTTAACGATTTGCCTATCGCCACAGCGGAGTCCTTCTGAAGGCTCTACCTACAGGTGTTCTCTCACTGCACTTGCGTCACGCTTGCGTCACTGCGGGGTTCGGAAGATGCTATACTCAACGAATTTATATCCTTACTTTTTGTGTATTTTGTCATCTTCTAAGTCATACTTTTACGTATTATGCAATATCTAAATTATAAAAAAAGATCGGAGAAAATAACAAAAGAGTGGCGCAGTGAACGAACCCCGCAGTGACGCAAGCTTGACGCAAGTGCAGTGAGAGGGCACCTTACGCAGCTGTAACAAAAGTGTGCAATGTGGAGAGATTGTAGCCAAATGTAGCCTAATTAGCGCAACAGATGATCTTTGAAAAGAAATTGTTACTTTGCCTATTAGATTTACGCAGTAAAGTTGAAGGAAGTTGACACTGGTCACGGTGCGTCATTGCGTTTTCTTTACCAGTGCGTAGCAATCTTAAGATGCATCCTGTAGCACAATTGGCGGAATGTTTGGCCCGGATCCCAAGGGCCCTGGGTTCGAAAACCCTGATATGCCCCGGCGGTTTTATGTGTCCCCCATAATCATTTTGAAAGAACTCTGCATAATAGCTTAGATATAGTGTGAGAGATACATACATACATGTACGTACATACAATACTCACAATACATATGTGTAGATCGATATATTTTCAGGGTTGTGATTCGACAGAATCGCCGATTGTACCTGTGGGGTTCCCACTTGAAGTCTATAGTGACTAAGAGCGCAATGAGAGCGCCAGGAATATGTTGAGGGTGGTCGCCCATTTATCCAAAATGGATCCAAAATTTTAAGTTTTCCTCCACAGTCGCCGATTGTACCTGTAGGGTTCCCATTTTGAGTCTATACATGTTGAGGGTGGTCGCCCATTTATGGATCCAAAATTTTAATTTTTTCTCCAAAGTCACATGACTCGAATTTATTTCTGCCTGCTAAGGGAAAAGTTTCGGACTCCGACCGGGATCTGGCGATTCTCTATCGTGACAGCCTAATGATGTGACTTTTGAGCGTGCGATCTTCCTCTTTTCCAAAACACTTGAGAGACATTACAAATACAAGCCGACAATCTTACCCTGCCAACGCACTTTGGTACGTCAAGGAAAAAAGTTGAAGTGTTTTCGAGAAACGCATTAAACGGCTTATAGTGGTACTAAGTTTCTTTCACCGTCTACATTTAAGTTAGCCTGATCAGATCACGCTTACAGCGGCCCGCCCAACATCCAGCCGGCCTCAGTTACAGCCCGGAAAGTAGATTTTTCGTTACACATATAACCTCCTAGTCAAATCACGAACTAGCATCAATCTATGCATCAACAGGTTCTTTTTTTTTTAAATCGGAACCTACGTTTGATTTACAAATGATGACAGAAAAAAATGATTTATAAATCAAACGTAAAACCTCAAGCAACAAGGGCTGCTTGTCACTGCTAACAATCAATTAATAATCCTCGTCACACTCTCTTCGGCAAACTTTCCAGGATCGTAGGACATCTTTTCGATTTTTTCTCTCTTTCTGATGGTGAAATCGAACATTTACTACTTTTTGGTACTTCCATTTGCAACTATTCCACAAACTGTTTGATTATGTCTTCAACCCAGAACTACATTGTGCAAACTGGCCGTTTCTAACCATGTTTTTTGTTCCGTGTCCTACCAAAATTTCCAGGGGTGGGGGGTACCAGGACTTGCGCTTCTACCAGTCAATACATTAATATTCCATTTGTACAGATTTACTGCATCTTGTCAATCATATGTTATTCTTATTTTCCTTTAATAGCGGCACCGATATAAGTTGTCTTAACTTGAGTGGGTCGCTACTTGTCTGTTATTTTGCCTTTATGTGTTTGTTCAATAAGAATACATTAAAAAAACAATCAAGAAGCGTGAAGACATCAACGATTTCAAAGACCGCATGAAACTAGGACAAATATCAGGTACATTTATCATAGTACATTAGATATTATTTATTATATATCCCATTACTTAGGGGCCGCGCACCTGTAACATTCACAATAGAACCCGTTTTTTGAGGAGCCAGCTTCTTTCATGTCGTTTACGACCGTAAATCTAATGGCAGGATACCTCAATGAAGTTTTTCCTGTCATTTAATAACGTGCAGCCTCTGGCAACAAGCCCCCGATGGCTTGTAGAATTGATTTTTTAGTTAGATGTCAGAGGCGTTAATTCGAAGCTACCAGACGCGCGCGCGCATGCTGTGCGTTACTTCAAAACGCCGGCAACAACAACTGCTGTCACCAGGATGTGACGTTTTACCTTCGCACTCGAGAGACTTGCCGTAATTATTCGTCTCAGCGCCGCATCAGTCGGTGGCTGAACCTTCTCCGGCTGGAGTTTCTGTGCAGTCACCACCCCCAAACATGCCAGTATAATCTTCTTCAAGATTGCGGGCATCAACGTGAAGAAGAAGAAGAGAAGAAGGGTATACGTCTGACGCGAGAAATAGGTTTTCTCATCTGGATAGAAGCGAGAAGGACATCAGGAATCTGTAAGTATTGTAGCACTCTTTGCCCTTTTTTTCACATATGGAGGATATAACGAGTGAATGAGGATAACGAAATCTACTTGTACTTCAATGATTGTAAAAGTACACCGTATAACTTTGAAGATTGTAACCTGGCTTTTAACCCTTTCACACACTGATATGGAATCAAGCTTCAATGACAGCTGGAACCAGATTTGAATTTCTACGGAAACTTTTTAGATACAAATACGAAATTCAATACTCCATGTGCTTACTACTCTAAAAAAATACGTTTAACACCATGTGTCTTGGGCCAGGCCTTAACACGCACGCTTTCTCAACGTTGCACCTAAACATTAGAAGTCTCCCACAAAACCACGACAGTTTGATCCAGTATTTCTTTTTACGACAGCATTCTTCACGAACGTCAATATGGATGACGTAAACATTATTCAACATATATGACACTCTTGAAATTAGCAGATAAATTACGTGGGCCATAGAAAAAAATTAATTCACCATTAGTGTTTTTTTTTAAATCTATCGAAAGCATTTAACACCGTTAACCATAGAATACTGTTGGAAAACGTTAAATGCTACGTTGGAAGTAAGTACGCCTTGGTTGTACCTAATGAACCTTGATATATACTTATAATAATTGCCAACCTGATGAAGGTATTTACAGATTTTAGAAATATCTATTGATTTTGACAGTGTTAAGATTAAACATTAACCCCCTTAATACCAAACTAATGATTAGCCTACTCCATTGCAATACTATATCAAAGAATTGTTAGCCCTTATTGCTATATTAACTAGGCTGTTAAGCTTTATCATATACCTCTATTTTGTACTTTGTGTACTAGTTGTTGCCATACATGGTGGCATGTACAATTGTCGTGCAATAAAGTTCTTTTATTTCAAAGGCAGGCTCTGGACAGGGGAGAGTGGAGAGCCGCGGTGGCCTGCATCCGATGCCGCTGAACGGTGCCGTGAAGCGAAGAAGACAGGAGAAGTGTTGACCATCATCATCATTTGTCATCCTTTATGAGGCGTAGCAAGTGAAGTTTGACTTCCAGTACAGTCTGTCATACATCGCTGCGAGGAGTTCCGGACCGTCCAGTACAGTTTCAACAAGCTTCTTCAAAGTTTGCCTTGGGCGACCAACCCATTTCTTAGAGAAAACAGGTCTCCAGAACAAGAGTTTTCCGCCTGGCTGTCTACTACGAAGTGTCAATCCCAAACATGGCAGGGGAAGAAAGTGGTGCTTTTGACAGCATGTACAAGGCGTTTCGTAGTCTAGATATGTTTGACAGCCGACTGTCTCGAGGGCTCCAAACGGCGTACCTCATCATCAGCCTGGCGGTGTCTGTGGGCTGCGGCCTGCTGCTCATCTACCTGGTCTGCACAAAGGGATATCTCCAGAAACCTCGCCACTTCCTGAGATGTAACCTGGCCATTGATGACATCATCTTCACCTCTTGCATCATCACCACCGAGATCTGCTTCCTCTTCAGTCAGGACGACACCTACGACCAACAGTTCTGCTGGATTCAGGTGCTGGTGGTTCACCCGTCCACCATATCCATGTTCGGCACCTACCTGCTCATGGCCGTGGAACTGTACTATTTCATTTGCAAGCCGCTCCACTACAATGGAGAAGTCACCACAAAGAGTGTCACCATTGGCATAGCTGGAGTCAGGGTGATCGCCATAATCTTCGGGCTGGGGCCGATGGTCGCCAAACGCCTGCAGAGCTCGGGTGACAGCCTGCTGTGCGCTCCGGAGCCCATAGGCAGCACCAGCGCATCTGCCATCTTCAGAAGCATCTCCCAGGGAGGCATAGTGCTGGCCGTCCTTGCCATCTTCCTGCTCTACTACTTTGTCTTGATGGAAGCCAAGAAACAGCAGGAGAGAGATGTGGATCGCAACCTGTGGCTGTACCAGACCAAGGCCTTCAAAACCATTGCACCGCATTTCATTGTTGTCATGGTGTCGGCGACAACCCTAGCATTCGTGTCTGCCACATTTCGATCTGTCTTCAACGGGGATACGAAAGCGTCAGCCTCACTGCTCATAACAGCTCAAGTGGCCAAACTGCTGAACATAACCGTATCATCAATGGTCAACCCGATCGTCTACAGCTTCTGTCGCCCAGAGTTCCGACAAGCTCTGAGGGAGCTGCGCGGCATGCCTACCGACACACCTGTGGCCCAGGCACAGCCTCCCGTACCAATGCAAGGGCAGGACATGGAGATGGCTGTCTTCAACGTTTCTGATCAAGAGCATGGGGCATCAGGGCACGAATCTACATCATCACTGCCTGCTACAAAGGAGGCCAGGCAACACAGAGAACAGTTACCACTTCCCAGTCCAGTACAAACACAGGCAGAGGTACATGGCCAGCAGGCACCGCCTCCCAGTCCAGCCCAAACACAGGCAGAGGTACATGAACAGCAGACACTACCTCCAAGTCCAGCCCAAACACAGGCAGAGGTACATGGCCAGCAGACACCACCTCCCAGTCCAGCCCAAACACAGGCACATGGCCAGCAGGCACCGCCTCCCAGTCCAGCCCAAACACAGGCAGAGGTACATGGACAGCAGACACCAACTCCCAGTCCAGCCCAAACACAGGCAGAGGTACATGGCCAGCAGGCACCAGCTCCAAGTCCAGCCCAAACACAGGCAGAGGTACATGGCCAGCAGACACCACCTCCCAGTCCAGCCCAAACACAGGCAGAGGTACATGGACAACAGACACCACCTCCCAGCCCACCCCTGACTCAGGCAGAGGAACATGGCCAGCAGACACCACCTCCAGTACAAAAGCAGATACAGAACCTGGAGCAGGTTGCCTTCAGCACCCACAAACATAAGCAAGAGATCTCATCGACACCACCAACGCCAGAAGTATATGACCAGCTTCAAAGGGCGGTTCCTCGCGGTCTAATCAGATTGCAGGCAACACGATCAGAGGAAGATGCCTTGCCAGGCCAGTGCACATAATAGCAGACCTGACCCAGCCGACCCATGTCCCTATCCTCACAGCAAACCGCTAGCTCACCGTCTCGCCCCCAGCACTTTGACAAGAAAACAGCTGCTCCTGAACATAATAGACAGATGGTGGTGAAAAATTCTTCTTGGAAACCAGACATCAACGCAGATGAGATCTACGTGTAAGTGACTTTGCCATGAAAGTGTGCACAGGCATATGGACAGCAGGCACCAACTCCCGGTCCAGTCCAAACACAGGCACATGGACAACAGGCACCACCTCCCAGTCCAGGCCAAACACAGGCACATGGCCAGCAGGCACCGCCTCCCAGTCCAGCACAAACACAGGCCCATGGCCAGCAGGCACCACCTCCCAGTCCAGCCCAAACACAGGCTCATGGCCAGCAGGCACCGCCTCCCAGTCCAGCACAAACACAGGCACATGGTCAGCTGGCACCGCCTCCCATTCCAGACCAAACACATGCACATGGCCAGCAGGCACCACCTCCCCAGTCCAGCCCAAACACAGGCACATGGTCAGCTGGCACCGCCTCCTAGTCCAGCCCAAACACAGCCACATTGTCAGCAGGCACCACCTCCCAGTCCAGCCCAAACACAGGGACATGGCCAACAGGCACCGCCTCCCAGTCCAACCCAAACACAGGTGCATGGTCAGCAGGCACCGCCTCCCAGTCCAGCCCAAACACAGGCACATGGACAGCAGACACCACCTCCCAGTCCAGCCCAAACACAGGCACATGGTCATCAGGCACCACCTCCCAGTCCAGCCCAAGCATAGGCACATGGCCAGAAGACACCGCCTCCCAGTCCAGCCCAAACACAGGCACATGGTCATCAGGCACCACCTCCCAGTCCAGCCCAAACACAGGCACATGGCCAGCAGGCACCACCGCCCAGTCCAACCCAAACACAGGCTTATGGACAACAGGCACCGCCTCCCAGTCCAGCCCAAACACAGGCACGTGGCCAACAGGCACCGCCTCCCAGTCCAACTAAAACACAGGCTTGTGGACAACAGGCACCACCTCCCCAGTCCAGCCCAAACACAGGCACATGGCCAACAGGCACCGCCTCCCAGTCCAACTAAAACACAGGCTTGTGGACAACAGGCACCACCTCCCCAGTCCAGCACAAACACGGACACATGGCCAACAGGCACCGCCTCCCAGTCCAACTAAAACACAGGCTTGTGGACAACAGGCACCACCTCCCCATTCAAGCCCAAACACAGGCACATGGCTAGCAGGCACCGCCTCCCAGTCCAGCCCAAACACAGGCACATGGCTAGCAGGCACCGCCTCCCAGGAAAAATTAACTCTGACAGTGGACTGGAGAAGACTCTTTAGACACAACAAAGGAACTGCATCATAAATGGAAAACATCAGAACAGACATACCGTCGAACTGTGCAGAAAACTGTGTTGACACTGCATGTTAGAAGAGTAACATCTAACAGTGAAGGACAGGTTCAGAAGGACATTGATATTAGGACTACTAAATCAAGTCTAATAATAAGGTGCTTGAAGATCCTAACAGCCACCAAAAGACAAGGTAGGAGATCGCTTCTTTTATCATTAGTGCGTATTGATTTATCTAAACCATTTTATCTATCTATCAACAATTTGTCTCCTGTTTTACCTGATTCGTTCAACATCGTCAAATTATGTTTGAAGGAGTCCTAAATCACAACCAGGACATTAGACATAGTCAGACCATACTTTTCCATTAACCAAAATTCAATTTCCTGAAAACAAAGAATAACTAATATAAATGTACAATACAAACGGGAATTTTTCCATGTTCCAGTTCCATAGTTTAAAGCATTCAAACGGCAACATGTAAAAGAAATATGTAAATATATACATCTGGATGATCCATCTTCTCTAAAAAGTGAGAAAAAGCAAAGTTTTTTTCGAAATACCGGTACCTGAAACAGGGTTTGAGTCCAAATAAGTCCCAATATTAGACAGTAGACAGTGATTAAATTATGGGATTTTGCCCAAAGTTGTCGCCAAATCACATTAGGGTGAAAAAGTTGTAATCATTAATTGTCATGTACATTAAGTGCATATAATCAACAGTTTAAGAAAAAAAGTTCCGTAATACCTTTAGTGTGTATTAGGGTTTGAATCCATTTACTTTCATTTTTCAACATAGGCCAAAAACAGTCTAACAGATTGCACTATTATCATCTCCGCAACGAAGCTTGTCATTGAAAAGTAAAAAAAAAATGGCATTTTTTGGTCGAAAAGTTTTCAGTGAAAACTACCTGGTTGTTTAGGAAGATTCTTCTTTTAACTATGGCCAAAAATTTGCAACTTATTATTTTAGGTCCCATTGGTTATGTATTACAGGGTTGGTAACAAACAGGGTTGTTATGTATTGCAGGGTTGGTTACCGATAACGTTTGTTACAACAGTAGACTTTACCCTTTTTCTTCGAAAGGACTTACCTTATTGACTACATCATTTAGGTATAAGTGGACGTCCCTAGGGACATTTAAAAAGTGGGCAGCTTTTTTTACACGAGGTCAAATAAAAAGCTAAGAAAGCATCGAACAATGGTAACGTTTGCTACAGTCGTTTCTGTACAACATTTTGCTAAGCAAGGTGGGATACAAATGGCAGTCAACAACCATTTCTTGCTTCTCTAGAAAGCCAGAAAAACTGTACAGCGCCACAAAAACGGCCATTTTTAGTCTGTGGATAATATAACCGTGGCAACCATCGAACTTATGTTGGTAACGTTTGTTACAGAATCTGGCGACAGGCATATATACCACCTCACAGAGCCTCCAAAATCAGTGACAGCAGCGATCTGACGTGATCAGGCAAAGGGCCTGGGTAGCCGGTTTTACCTACCGAACAATCATTCTGGGAACTGAATTGTTACATTTTTGGCTACTATTTGGATTCTTCGTTTCTTAGGCGACAGCCATTTTTAGGGTGTGAAATCCCACCCGTGCCTATGATAATCCCCCAAGCCATTAACCAATATGAATGTTGTGGTGCATCTTTTGTAAAACATAACAGGGATTGTGGAAAAAACAAAGGAACCAGTGATTTTGTCTGAAATTTGCTGCATATCAAGTCGCAAAGGCAAGCGACAGCATTTGTTTTTTACATTTAAATGAGAACGAGCATTTGCGTCCCGTTTCTTTTGTATCGGCGATAGACTGTGGCGTAAACCCAGACCGCCAACAAGTTACGCAAACGCCCACGGAAAAACAGCGAATGAGGCTAGCACTTTCATGCGTCAACAAAAAAGTGCACGCCATTATCCAAACATCGTCTTTACTGTACACGATTCATCGATTTCGACCAGTCCCATCCCATTTAACAGAGGTAAATGAACTATGGACGAGGACATTATATATATATGACAGACAGGGTTGTGACTGAGGTGCATGAACTGTGGGCGACTATTCCTGCCGTATTATGCAGCAGGGCCTACTGTGCGTCTTAACTGGTTATATATAACTCAGGGCTGATGCTGACAGGCCCCATGGGTAGCTTCAAAACGGGTCGTGACAACTTATGGAAATGTTGATTACTCTCATTTTCGGACAGGAACAGGCAGCGAGGCAGGTTTCCAGGTGTTGTTACATCAGTTATGATAACCACCCACAAACGAACCAAAAATTAACCGCGGGAAATTGACTGAATGGTTTATTGAATATCAACAAGAACAAAGCAACAGCCTCGCAGGCAAGCACAGGCTGCCTGGGTATTATTGAAAGCCCTTCTTACTTTTCTCAATTTATGTATCAGGCACTTTCTCAACATACTCTGTATTATTCTGAAAGCTTTCTAATTATTCTTTCTACAAATATGGCATATTTCGGCAGTAGATAGTTAGAAAAATGACACATGACACACATTATCACAAATTTCGGTTATGGACGGTTTAAAAGAATGACAACTAAATTAGTTAAGTTAACACAGACTGTCCCATAGACATTGCATTGGATACTGGTGGCTTAAAAAATATGGGCAATTGTTGCCTACCGTTTCAATGCTGCTGCATGAATAAAATTTATTGCCCGACAATCGTACAAGGTACAATGTATGACAACAGCTATCAAACAACTATACGGCAAGGCTAATCTATGCTACAATTAGAACTACAAAATATTATCGACAACAGTATGAGGTTCAATACAAATACAATCATGTAAGGATAATTTTTGAATGAAGCACAGAGAAATGTACTGGCGTTTACCGGATGTACGTGATGTCAATGAATGTAAACGTTGTCACATGACCTTGCAAACCAAGACATTTCTAATCGTTGCAATACACATAAATTAGATATTACGTCTACAAGCAGTAAACTCAGTATTTTCAGGGCATCGTACATGGTACTGAATTTTACTACCTAAACGTGGTTCCAAAACATGAGATGTACATACAGGAGTTCGTGAAGTCACAAATTATTACCGTATCTTTATCACTTAAGGCCCCCTCTCACTTGACGTGCGGCACGCTTGCGGCATTGCTGCGTTCGTTCACTGCGGTACTGTTTTGTTATTTTCTCCGATTTGTTATAATTCAGATATTGCGCAATACGTAAAAGTGTGACATAGAAGACCACAAAATACACAACAAGTAAGAAAATTCGTTCTTTATCTCTGAAATTCGTTGAGCATCTTCCGAACGCAGCAATGCCGCAAGCGTGCCGCACGTCAAGTGAGAGGGGGCCTTTAGGTCATATACATTGTCATGCATTGTACATTGTCATATATTGTACCTTGTACTAGCAAACGGTAAAAAGTCTTTGTCGTCCTCGTCGCTGTAGGGCTATTCACAGGTAGTTGAGCTATTTAAGGTGGGGTCACACATGCGTATATATTCAAGTCCGTTTGAGGTGCGTATGAAGCTCTTAGTCTCTACCAGGCTCCACAGGTCGCGGGAAAAATAGTACAAATTGGACAAATATAGACACATAACATGCCAGATGAGTTAGCTGACCGAGAAGTATGGTTAGCGACCCAGCTAACTCGTCCGACACGTTACCTGTTTACTTTTGTCCAATTTCTATTATTTTTACAACGACCTGTGGAGCCTGGTGGAGGCAAATACATATATGGACTTAAATATATACGCAGGTGTGACCCCACCTTTAGTAATGGCAACATTTAGTTAAATGCTTACAAATACATTGTTCTGCCTTATAAGTTATACAGATTCATTTTTATTATCCAGATATTACTGTACAAAAACGAACTAATAGAAGCGGTATTCAATATTCAATGATTCATTGTTAAAAAAGTCATTTTCGGCAAATTGTCCCTGAAGTTGAGAGCAACAATTATCTGCTATCACGTCTGTAGAAGGAATGTCCACTCAGTAGGGACGTTCGTGTTCACATAAAAAAGTCTTTGTCGTCGTCTTCTCTGGTGGGGTTATCACAGCTAGTTGAGCTAGTAATGGTAACACTTAGTTAAATACAGTAGATGCCGCTTAATTGCACGGCCTATTTGCCAGTGAATTTCGTGCAATTATCCGACTGGTGCAATAATGCGAAGTTATCTAGATGGAAAGCACTGATCTGGGATTTTGGGATTCCATGCAGTTAACAGAAGTGTGCGGTTATCCGTTGTGCAATTAACTGGCTTCTACTGTTACGGTAGTAGAAGAGGTATTCAATATTCAATGATCTATTGTAAAAAAGTCATTTTCGGCAAATTGTCCCTGATGTTGAAAGCAACAATTATATTCTGTCACGACTGTAGAAGGGAAGTCCTCTCATTAGGCCCGTTCGTGTTCACGCCCGCTGATTCTGCAGCGATGTTGTCTCCCGTCCTGTCATTCTGCAATCAGAGACGACATTCGGCATGTAAATTATTTTCTGTCACGACTGTAGAAGGGAAGTCCTCTCAGTAGGCCCGTTCGTGTTCACGCCCGCTGATTCTACAGCGATGCTGTCTCCCGTCCTGTCACTCTGAAATCAGAGACGACATCCGGCATGTCAAAGCAAACAACTTCGCAACAAAAACATCCTGATAGAAAAGACTAGCATACTCGAAAACAACGATTACTTAGATTAACAAAAAATTATAAAAAATGTAATAGAAATGATAATTATTCATATATAAACTATGTTAGATAATTAGATAAATGAAAAATTATTCAAGCTGTTTAATTCATACGTCAAAAGCAGCGTGTTTCACGTGCATTAATATTTTGAAATCAAAGAGAGAAATTTACGTATGATAATGTACTGAAAACCCTAAAGATTATCAGACTCGAAAACGAAGATTCAATTATACCTAATTCACACTTCTACAGCATTGCGGAAGCTGTGCGAAAACGCACGAACCTTATGAAAATCACACGAATCACTATGCGAAAACGTACGAACCTTATGTGATTCGTGTGATTTTCATAAGGTCCGTCCGATTTCCCATTGTGATTCGTGTGTACCACACAAGATACGTACGAATCTCATAAGGTTCGTGCGAATACTTAGGCACCCTTGGTATAACTCACAGTGAATACTAGTTTAGGTATGCGCCCAATGTTTATATACTAGTATTCACTGTGAAAACACGTAGTCACTGAAAAAATAGGTATAACAGATGTAGTCCCTGAGAAATGTGAGAAACGAGTCGGTGAGAAATGTGCTTAATACTTGCAGGAATTGTAAAAATGTGCTTTATACATGTAAGTATTGTAAAAATGTGCTTTATACATGTAAGTATTGTAAAAATGTGCTTTAAACATGTAAGTATTGTAAAGTATGCTAAATACATGCAGGTATTGTAAAAATATGCTTAATAGTAAAAATTTGCTTTACACATGTAAGTATTGTAAAATGTGCTTTAAACATGTAGGTATTGTAAAGTATGCTAAATACATGCAGATATTGTAAAAATATGCTTAATAGTAAAAATTTGCTTTACACATGTAAGTATTGTAAAATGTGCTTTAAACATGTAGGTATTGTAAAAATGTGCTTTAAACATGTAGGTATTGTAAAAATGTGCTTTAAACATGTAAGTATTGTAAAATATGCTAAATACACTAAGAAAATGTGGTTCATATATATGGAAACTGACAAAAATGAGCATAATACATGTAGGTACTGATAAAATGTGTTTAATACATGTAAGTACGGAGAAAATGTGATTTGTAGACGTGGTCTCACTTATATTAATGGCATCCTCTGGGATATAACACCACATAGGCAAGATTTATACTAGAATATCATTGAAGTTTAATAGGATGAGTTATGTTAAGTTACAGTGCTACCCGAATTAAGTGGTGTATAGGATGACGCCCAACTCTATTTCTGTAGTACTCGGCCACAAAGCTTAGTGCAATCACTTCAGTCGGGGGCTAGTCCACTGGTAGTAGCGTCTGTTCAACTTTTATATACTCTTCCCCAAATGCTGGGTGCTAACCAAATGCTGGTGCTAGGCCGAAAAAGCATGTGCCATTTTAAGTCTTTGGTATGACTCGGTCAGGGTTCTAACTCACAACCTGCTGGCTGCAAGGCAAATACTTCACTAACCTGGCCACTATCCTAAAATATTAACCTATATATAAACTCTTTGTTTGCGACGTCTTACCCTCTACCAGGCTCCATATGTCTCTGGAAAACAGTAGAAATCGCACATATATGAACAGATAACATGCCCGAGGAGTAAGCTGGGTCGCAAACCATACTCCTCGGCCTGCTAACTCGTTTGGCTTATATTTGTCCAATTTTCACTATTGTTCCAGCAACTTTGGGGCCGTCCTGCTAGAGATGAAGCCTTCCACACTGACCTCATGACCTCATACGGAATTGAATATAATACGCACTTGTGAACCTTTAGACTGAGGACATGATACTCACATGTACGTGTTCCCCCTGCCTCCTGTATAACACCGCGGTAACACGACCACTGCACCCAGACATGTTCAGACTAAGAACATGATACTCACTTGCACGTGTTCCCCCCGCCTCCTGTATAACGCCACGGCCACACCCACCACGACCCCTGCACCCAGACATGTGAGGGCGATGAGCGCCCCGAACGTTCCCCGCTCCGCCACAAGACCCCACGACTTGAACAGGTTCGCGTACTTCGTGTCTATCAAGGCCGTCTTGGGAACCAAACAGAAAACGGAGAATGGAAACAAAGTGGCATCGTGTGTGGCGTATTGGAATGGAAATCTATAGGTCCCGAGTTCGATACACGGTACAGACATACACAGTAAAAGTTGTCTTTTACCTCCCCGACCGAAGTCAGGTACCCATTTTTACACCTGGGTGAAGTGAAGTGAAGTGAAGGCACTTTGTGCCTATCAAGGCCGTCTGGGGATAAAATAGAAAAGTAAGAACTGAAACAAGAGGTCATATAAGGTCAAAGGTCATATGAGGCCAAATGCGCTGTACGACGTCAGTCCTTCTCGACGAGAACAGTCCGGATGTGGAACTCTTTACCAAGTGAAGCTGTGATTGCCGATAGTGTGAACATATTCAAAACAAGATTGGATGAGTACTGGGAGCAAAGGAGATACCCGGGAATGAAGGAGGTTGTGTCAACAGGCAGTATGCCTCCTACAACTAGACATCCTCAAGGTATCCGCAAGCGTCGTGCGTGGCGTAACTGTTAGAGTGTTGGGCTCGAAATCTAGAGGTCCCGAGTTCGATACTCGCCGTGCCCCGACGTTGTGTCCTTTAAGGAATTCGAAAGGCACTTTACACGAACTTCCCCACTTCACCCAGGGGTAAATATGGGAACCTGACTTCGGTTCGGGAGGTAAAAAAACAACCTTTACTGTGTATGTCTGTACTGTGTACGTGGCACTGTTAAAATAAGTTACTAACTTGAGTGCAGTGCCACATAGTCCTCGTCTGTACAAAAGCAAAATAGTAAAATAAAGTGAAAATGATCTTAATCCAGGTTACCTAACAAAATTAAAAATCTAATCTTCCACTGGTCGTGACAGAGAAGGCAGACTCTATGTAAAGTATCTACAGGTTCATTGTACCGGGGAAATTCCCCTAGCTCTTCACGACAAGCACAATGAACAGTGGACCACGGCTTAACGTCCTGTCCTAATGACTGCAACCCTTTCCAGTAAAGTGCATGTCGGGTGTGCGACACAGTAGGGATTCAAACTTCAAACATCTGTAGCAAGCAGGGGGAAAATTGAGGCAGGAAGGGAGCAATTGCGTTTTTTTCCATATCTAATACAGATTCTGTTGATACAGAGTACAAAGATGGGAGCATATTAACTTTGATTCAACTAAATTTGACAGAAAACTCACCTCACTTAGCCACATGACCGGGAAGTACAGCTTACGGATGTTCTCCGTTTCTCTGAAATATTGAGAATCATCAAGATGAGCAGCAAGAAAATAGGTCACCCCGGACTCTTTAAAAAGCAACGTTACTAGAGTCCGGGGTGACCTAAAAAGGACACTGTCGGACGAATACGGTCGGTATCCGCTCGACCATTGTGACATGTTCAGGGATTGGTAGATGTTTACGGGTTACCATTCGGTGTACTCTATCTCCGTCGATTCTGAGATTGCTCGACCTTCTAAAGCTAAGTGTCCACAAAGCCTGTTAAATGTATAAGTGACTGCAGTGCCACATTGTCCTCCTTCTATCCAAGAGCACAAAAAGAGTGCTTACCTGATGTGTGGCACTGGTCTGACGTCCATGTTGATCTGCACCCTTCTCGCCACGTTCATCGCCAGGCCTGTAGTCTTCACAAACAGGAGAGGACACTTCAGGTTCAGTCTTTAAACCCTCAAACACCCGTCTGGGGACCCCAGGCGTAAAGTTTGAAGTGCAATTTTTAATCTTAAGAACATTCCTTCCATGACTATGTCAGTCCATATCTGCTAAACACTTCAGGTGCTGCCTTCTTTAAAGTTAGGCCACACTGACTTAAGTTTATGGATGACATCCTCTGGAGACCCCAAAACTAATGCATGAGGGCGAAAAAAAAAAAATCCAGCAAAGAAAATGTTGCTACATCACAGGGCTAAACACTCGTGCAATTTTTCCAAGGCTTGGTTTGTCTTCACCTCCAGTAAGACTGAGAGACAGTGGGAGCCGTCTGGTCCAGGTCGTTGACCTTATTTGTTTGGAGAGGAAAAAGAATAGGAAGCACAAAATAGCAAAAGGAAATAGCAAAAACAATATGTTTACCTTCCGTGAAAGTAAACATAACGAAACTGCGCACCCACCGGTTCAACGTCGAGGAAGGTCTGATGCTTGAGTTTGTCCGGCTGCAGACCCCAGACGGTGTCCAGCAGACTCGGGTCGCCCTGGTAGAAATGCGGCAGAGACAGGACAATCGGCGCGCCTGGCATGGGGGGGACAAACGTTAAGGTGGTTCACACGTACGTACATGTTCATGTCCGTATACGTACGGCGTCCTTATGGAAGTTTAAACCAACCTCTACCAGGGTCCATATGTCACTGGAAAAAAAATAATAGAATCGGCGCTCCTGGCAGGGGCGGAACGAACGTAAGGACGAGTTAAGGTCAAAGGGATATGAAAACCACCAAGGAATGAATGAATATAAATGAGGGATGAATGGACGAACGAATAAATGAATGACTACATTGATGACATAACCACCAATGAACGAATGCATTAATGAATGAATGAATGAATGCATGAACGAATGAATAAATGAATGAATGAAAATGATTGAATGAATGAATGAATGAACGAATGAAAATGATTGAATGAATGAATGAATGAATGAATGAATGAATGAATGAATGAATGAATGAATGAATGAATGAATGAGTACCCTGATGACAGGGCCTCCCGTCCATGAGCCCGTCCTGTAGGCACCTCCCCAGACAGAAGCAGCGGTTGTCGGGGTTCTTGTCTCCGCTCTGCATAATGTCCGGCCGCGCCGTGTACCGGTACACAGGGATGTCCCGGGCCGTCTGCTCCGACTCAAACACGGCGTGTACCGATCTGTGGGGTTACAACAGACGAGTTACTGTTCTGCACCGAGCTGTAGGGTTACAACAGAAGAGTTACTGTTCTGCACCGATCTGTAGGGTTACAACAGAAGAGTTACTGTTCTGCACCGATCTGTAGGGTTACAACAGAAGAGTTACTGTTCTGCACCGATCTGTAGGGTTACAACAGAAGAGTTACTGTTCTGCACCGATCTGTAGGGTTACAACAGAAGAGTTACTGTTCTGCACCGATCTGTAGGGTTACAACAGAAGAGTTACTGTTCTGCACCGATCTGTAGGGTTACAACAGAAGAGTTACTGTTCTGCACCGATCTGTAGGGTTACAACAGAAGAGTTACTGTTCTGCACCGATCTGTAGGGTTACAACAGAAGAGTTACTGTTCTGCACCGATCTGTGGGGTTACAACAGAAGAGTTACTGTTCTGCACCGATCTGTGGGGTTACAACAGAGGAGTTACTGTTCTGCACCGATCTGTAGGGTCACAACAGAAGAGTTTCTGTTCTGTACCGATCTGTAGGGTTACAACAGATGAGTTACTGTTCTGCACCGATCTGTAGGGTTACAACAGATGAGTTACTGTTCTGCACCGATCTGTGGGGTTACAACAGAAGAGCTACTGTTCTGCACCGATCTGTGGGGTTACAACAGAAGAGTAACTGTTCTGCACCGATCTGTGGGGTTACAACAGAAGAGTAACTGTTCTGCACCGATCTGTGGGGTTACAACAGAAGAGTAACTGTTCTGCACCGATCTGTGGGGTTACAACAGAAGAGTAACTGTTCTGCACCGATCTGTAGGGTTACAACAGAAGAGTTACCGTTCTGCACCGATCTGTGGGGTTACAACAGAAGAGTTACTGTTCTGTACCGATCTGTAGGGTTACAACAGATGAGTTACTGTTCTGCACCGATCTGTAGGGTTACAACAGATGAGTTACTGTTCTGCACCGATCTATGGGGTTACAACAGAAGAGCTACTGTTCTGCACCGATCTGTGGGGTTACAACAGAAGAGTAACTGTTCTGCACCGATCTGTGGGGTTACAACAGAAGAGTAACTGTTCTGCACCGATCTGTAGGGTTACAACAGAAGAGTTACCGTTCTGCACCGATCTGTGGGGTTACAACAGAAGAGTTACTGTTCTGTACCGATCTGTGGGGTTACAACAGAAGAGTTACTGTTCTGTACCGGTCTGTAGGGTTACAACGTTCGCATCAGTGTTTGGATTGTCAGTGGACTCCAGGCTTGTACCCGAAAGAAAACATGTGTATCCCTTTAAAACCCTATGAATTTCGCAAACTTCTCTCCAATACTATACTTAAGTGCCAATACGTCGACAGAAGAGTTACTGTTCTGTACCGATCTGTGGGGTTACAACAGAAGAGTAACTGTTCTGTATCGACCTGTGGAGTTACAACAGAAGAGTAACTGTTCTGTATCGACCTGTGGAGTTACAACAGAAGAGTAACTGTTCTGTATCGACCTGTGGAGTTACAACAGAAGAGTTACTGTTCTGTACTGGTACACAGGGATGCAGTCCCGGGCCGTCTGTTCTGACTCAAACACGGCGTGCATCGATCTGTAGGGTTACAACAGAAGAGTTAGGCCCGATCTAGACACATTTTTCCCGATATAGCCGCATCCGTCGATATCGGCGGGGCCGATATCGGGGCGCATCTAAACACATTTTGCAAATGCAAATGGTAGCGCGGGATATCCGCTCGTAGCGCGGAACACCCGCGGCGCGGAACATTCGTGACCCCTTTTGACCTCTGGTGACACATCCCGCGGATTTCAAAATGGCGGGAATGCCGCTAGCTTTTCCACTCGTTATCAATCAGGTAATGTTCTTTCTGTATCTCATGCGCGTGATCTTAAACATGAGACGCCATGCAAGGGTAGGGCGCAGGAGGCGATTGAGATACAGGGAGAGACGACAGCGGCCGGCTAGAGTGAACGCAGCGTTCTTTCTCGCTGCCCTGATTGTGGCGGAGGGTGGAGAGCCTGTACACCGGGGTGTTCCAAGGAATCCCGCGTCCTTTTGGGATCTCCTCCTCCGACCATACACTTATAAGAAAGGCGGTTTCTGCATGGCTCCATGGCTACTGTTCAAACACGGCGTGCACCGATCTCTGGGGGTTACAAACATTGATGAATCACTGCTCTTAACGAACACAAGACAAATAATGAGCATGTGCGGGAAGTACTGAGCTCTGGATCTCTACAGGACATTGGAAGGAGAGCGACAGAGAAAACTCTGGAAGGAAAACATTGCAAAGTGGACGTCACTAAACCTCCTGAAAAGACCTACGAGAAAGATGAGCCTGGAAACAGCTCTCTATTTTCATGTACTATGTATTGTTTTTTTTGGGTTTTTTTTTGTTTGTTTATTTATTCGCACACAAGTATTACATTAAAACACAAAATGATTGAATGAATGAGTACCCTGATGACTAAAGCTAAGAGCACAACCCGCCGTACGTACAATTTGTCCGTATGTTTTGGGTAGGAAACGTCCGCCACGTATTTTTGAAAACGTTTAGGCTATACAGGGCAGGCGCGTCGCCCGTACTGGCACGTACACGTGTACGGGGGCGAATCCGCAGCCCGATGGCACACAAAGTTTTGCCTGCACGTGAAGTTCTACGGCGTGTCTGCGTGCTCCAAAATCCCAACGCGTTCGTGCGGGGGCGATACTTACCACTTACGGATCCCAAAAGATTGCCCACGTTTTGGCACGCAGACAGCGCGTATTTGCACGTAGGCGGGTTGTGACCTCAGCTTTACAAATAAGCGTCTTGATTCGACTGCGACCTGCCAGAAAGAGAAAGAGAGAGAACCGGACTGAAATCCAACAGCCCAATGTTTCCGTACCTGCACATGTCCGACTGGAAGACGTAGATCGGTTCGGACTTGTCTTGGATGATGGGGTACATGGTGCCCACTGCAACACAGACATAGAAAACAATAGGATACGTCAAAAAGCAGTTATAACGTTACTCAAGGGACTGGATATGATCCAAATCATGTCTATTGTAGTTGCTTGAGTAACTGCTTTTTATCATAGGAAACAACGTAAAGTAATCCCCTTTACAAAATGAAATACATTTATAGCAAATGTAATTACGACTACCATGTAAAATTTAAAGTATTGTCACATGTACCTTACTGGAAAGGTAAATATAGTTACCTGTGCCTTGCAGTAAAATGAAATATGGTTACCTGTGCCGTATAATTATGGTAAAATGAAATAGTTACCTGTGCCTTACAGTTAAGGGAAATATAGTTACCCGTGCCGTTGATCATGTTACATGTCCCAGTCTTGTTCCAGTAGTTCACTTCTCTGCCAACAGAAACCACAAAACAAAACGTTACTCTGAAAGCTACACAATGTCTCTTTGCTACATCATGTATCGTACAAAGCTAGCAAACATGTAGCGTGACATCATTCTAGTGACGTTGAAGAAGAGTGATGGGTGACACTCGTAACGTCAGGACGTAATGTCGGAATCTTATCGAGTTTTGGAGAATCATTATCTTTGTCTTTAGATATCCGTGCCGTGTCGTTAAGAAAGCCCTTGCTAAATACACGCTAGGTTAGTTGCTGTTAACACATGACAATACATACAATCAAGCTCCCCCTGGGCAAAAGTCCTACCACGTGAGAATCCTACTGGGTGCATACGATTACCTCGAGCTTCATCTGCCCCGCAGAGAACCTAAACTAGCTACGTTGACAAGGCACAAATAGACTAGATGCCAGGTTATAATGCTATAGACGATGTAACCTTAGTTCACCATTATTACCTCCATGAAATGTCATGGAGGTTATATTTTACCCAGCGTTTGTGTGTCTGTCTGTCTGTCTGTCAACAAGATAACTCAAGAACGGCTTGATGGATTAGTTTCATATTTGGTGTGTTGGTGGGGTGTGACGAAAGCTAAAAGTGATTAGATTTTGGGCCCCCTAGCGACTTTTCTTGGTACTGCAGCGCCACTTCCGGTTTTGCTATCTCGTGTTCTGAACAAGATATGGTCCCAATTTTTGGGTGTTAGATAGCTCTTGTACTCAGGAATAACTGACATAAGTTTGGGCCCCCTAGCGTCTTGTTTTGGGATAGCAGGGGCATTTTTGTCAGAACCTTCTGAAGTGGATAACTCAAGAAGGAAACAATGGATTTTCATAATTTTTGGTGTGTAGGTACCTTAGACAATGTTATACAAGATAAAATACAAATTATGCAAAATTAGATTACATTTGCATAATTAATGAGCTTATTCTATCATAGCAGTTTTTTAATGTATCTCTTGTACCGGACATGATATGGTTTTGATATTTGGGTGGTAGATAGCTTTCAACGTCATGGCAAAGTGGGGCAAGTTTCAGCCCCCTAACATTTAATTATGGAACTGCAGGGGTGTTTTTGTCAAGACACTCCAAAGAGGATAACTATAGAAAGGAATGATGGATTGCCATCATTTTTGGCTTGCAGGTAGCTTAGGCAAAGATGTTTATAATGATATACATTTTATGCAAATGAGGACTTAATTTGCATAATTAATGAGGAAATTGTACAATTCCATTGTTTTCAATAGTTGAACTTAAGTAAATGTAACACATGTAATCTATGATAGGTGAGAGATAAGCAGATACCAAATATGCAAATGAGGAACTGATTTGCATAATATATACAGAAATAGCAAATCCACATAATGACTAATATTGGGAATTTCATAATTGTGACATGTGTACGTTAGTCAATAATGAACATCGCCATACATAAATTATGTAAATGGTAGTCATTTGCACGAAATTTACAAAAGCTCTAAATTTTCATGGAGGTATGAGGTCGCCGAACTCTAGTCTATGTATGAGAATATATGCAATATTGTTACAATACAGGGTATTTACAATATCTTGATTCTTGAATATCTTAAAAACAACAGATAAAGGTAACTGCAATGTTTTGGAATATTTTATAAACAACGGATATAGGTCACCCTGCGGATAAAGGAGAGCTAACGTCAGTGATGACGTACCTCATGCCGTTCCACCTGTCGATGTAGGTGTACTTGCGCGGATCGGCCTGCCCGGTGTAGATGGTGTACACGCCGTCGGACGCGTTATACTGCCCGCCCATGATCTGGGTGAACATGTTGTTCAAAATACACGTTAGCAAGGAAGTTTGAAATAATTTTATTATGTAATATAATAAACACTTAGCAGAGTTCTAGCAGGCTTTCATCTTTTGCGGTGCGGTTTCAGGAATTTTCACAATGGCTAAGGTTCTCAATTCGCCTGCTAGAACTCTGCGAAAGAGACTATTATTTGAACAAAGATTAAGTTGGAGGCTAAAAAAATATTGCATCGAGTCTTTGACCGCCCCACTGTAGTCCTCCTCACAATTCAAGAAACCAAACACCCAGATCACGTGACCGTAAGGACATTTGACGTCAGCAGTTGATCACAAGTGCCAGGAATTCTATACCTTCCCCCGTATGGTACCCTTCCTAAATTCATCACACTTGGAGTCCTGTTCAGTGCCCAGTACCTTGGCTTTCTCCAACTTTTGAAATAATGCTGGAACAAAGCTCTTCCACTGTTATGTGTGAACATTAATTCTTCTTCTTCTTTATTGATATTCAACATAACATATGGTGGCAGCCTGAATGACGTTGTTATCCACCACCACAGATGAGTTTTTATGCTGAAACAAGTCATAAAAGAAAAATCTTCAGAACTCACCCTGAAGATGCCGAACGTGTCGTCCTTGATGAGCTCGGGCGCGAACGTCTTGGCGAGCTTGAGGAGAGGCTCGTGGTACCCGGACAGCATCTCTCCTA
Organism: Branchiostoma floridae; assembly: GCF_000003815.2. NCBI lineage: Eukaryota > Metazoa > Chordata > Leptocardii > Amphioxiformes > Branchiostomatidae > Branchiostoma > Branchiostoma floridae. The sequence continues at coordinate 2,144,938 of NC_049982.1, forward strand.
CCGTGTGGGTCACGAACAGGGACTCCCCCGTCAGCAGGAGCAGGAGGGACGCAAGGTCCTTAATCAGGTCCCGCTCGTTCTCTATCCACTCTGACAGCGTCTGAAAGGGGGGAGGCAATGATAAACATTCGCAACTTGCTACTGTGAGTATAAATGTCAACTGAATGTCAACTGAAGTCACAAAAAGAAACGATACGGACAGCAGGAGTACAAGGGACGTCAGGTCCCGCTCGTTCTCTATCCACTCGGACAGCGTCTAGAAGGGGGAGGTGGGCAGTAGGGGATATGTGTGATTTGTAACTTGCAACGGTGTGTGTAAAGCCGCGTTTAAAACAGTCATGAACAGGGAATCCCCGTTGGAAGGATCACCAGGGACGCCAGTTCCCTAATCAGGTCCTGCTGGTTCTCTATCCACTTCGACAGCGTCTAGAATGGGAGGGGGGCAGTAGGGAACATAACTACATTGCTATAGCTGTGACAGAGACATAAGTACAGTGTGTAAAAAAATTGTGACAGAGACAGTCATAAACAGAGACGTCCCTGTCAGCAGGAGTACCAGGGACCCCAGGTACTTAATCAGGTCCCGCTCGTTCTCTATCCACTCTGACAGCGTCTGAAAGGGGGGAGGCAATGATAAACATTCGCAACTTGCTACTGTGAGTATAAATGTCAACTGAATGTCAACGGAAGTCACGAAAAGAAACGATACGGACAGCAGGAGTACAAGGGACGTCAGGTCCCGCTCGTTCTCTATCCACTCGGACAGCGTCTGGAAGGGGGAGGTGGGCAGTAGGGGATATGTGTGATTTGTAACTTGCAACGGTGTGTGTAAAGCTGCGTTTAAAACAGTCATGAACAGGGAATCCCCGTTGGAAGGATCACCAGGGACGCCAGTTCCCTAATCAGGTCCTGCTGGTTCTCTATCCACTTCGACAGCGTCTAGAATGGGAGGGGGGCAGTAGGGAACATAACTACATTGCTATAGCTGTGACAGAGACATAAGTACAGTGTGTAAAAAATTTGTGACAGAGACAGTCATAAACAGAGACGTCCCTGTCAGCAGGAGTAGCAGGGACCCCAGGTACTTAATCATGTCCCGCTCGTTCTCTATCCACTTGGACAGTGTCTGGAATGGGTAGTGGACAGTAGGAAACGCCAAACATACATTGTTAAAACTGAAATTAGCGATTTTCGTCAAAAGTTCCTGTCAACAAATGGTTGCCGTGGCAACACAAAAAAATTAAATTTTTTCTTTGTGAAATTGTTGCATTGTTGCCAACTAAATCTTAGGAAAACTTGCCAAATTTGGTGGCTCTAGCGTAAGCCGTTCTGGCGTTATTCGACACCAAAGTTGGAGCAGGCCTCAAAAGTTAACACGGGAGTTCAGAAATAGCTCAAAATAAATCCGTCAGCTGATCATGATTCATATTCGCTACAATATTTCTAACTCCCTACGTTATGTGGGCGTGACAGAGTTGTACTGCAGTTTGTGTATAAATCGCTAGGTGGTTACCATGGCGGCGATGTTGATGCTGGTGAAGGTGTCGTTCAGCGTGCCTGCGGACATGCGCGGGACGAAGCGGTAGGACTTCAGGTCCACGTAAGAAACCGTGTCGTTCCCGTGGAAGGTCACGTTCACCTTGTGCCTGACCTCACTGGAAACAATGACGTAACAAAGGTCATTAAGATGATGAAACAAGGATGTTGAATTCCATCAAACTGCAATACTTTGAAAATTCGCATTGCGTTCTGAAATTTAAAACCACAGTCCGTCGACATGACTTCCCTAAACACCATATTTTCATAAACAATGGATATAGGTTACCCCGCGGATAAAGGTAAAGTAGCATTGCCGTTCGCGGCGCTCTTTTAGACTTATATCACATTATGAACTCCAAGTTTCTCTCTGATTCAAGTTTCCAGGCCGGGTTACTAATTATGTTTTCCCTGATAGCTAGGGAATATACATTTTTTTCTTCTATAAAATCAAGCAGATGTAAGGTGGCAACGTTGTTATTTTTTAAAATTTTAACAAGCCAAATGGTATTATATATTATAATTCTATTAGTGACCTGGTCCAAAAACCAAGTAAATGTAGGGCGAAAATGTTGCCTTTCTACTATATATTTCCTGAGGCTAACGTCACAATTCCAACCCGGGGCCCGGCATGGCTCTTAATGGAAACGAAAAATAGAAATGTGTACGCAAAAATACGCACAAATAATGTCCACGGCTATTCTCTTGACGCCTTGTGTATTTTGCTGTTTGTTATATCATACTTTTCGTTCCTGAAAACTGCCCGGTCGGGCCCCGACTTGGAAATGTCACGAAAGGCTTACCTGTACGTGTAAGGCCCCTTTTCGAGAAAAGCCGGTTTCGCCCCGTTCAACACTTCGTCCTTGTTGAGCAGGTCGAAGAAGTAGAACTGTATGTAGATGGGGTAAGGGGGGTCCTTCCAGCGGCGGTACACAAACTCGCCATCCCGCAGAGCCATCAACTGAGAGGGAAAAGTTTGCTTGTTTGTTTGTTTGTTTATACGTTTCGTCAGTCAGCTCGAAGCTCAAAGCTGCTTTTTATTGAGGCCATTTTCATAAGGGGAAATCATACAACAAAGATACATATATGCTTTATAGGTCACATTTCCAAACCGGAGCCCGACGGTGCAGCTTTCGGGAGCGAAAAGAATAAAATAAAATACATCAAAATACACAAATGTCGAAATAAGATTCATGGGCATGATTTGTGTATATTTCTAGGCATACATTTTAATTGTTCGTTTCTTAAAACATCCTGACCGGGCCCCGCTTTGCAAATATGACCTAAGCCTAAGCGAGCACGCTACCATAGAACTGTTGCAAAAGATGGAAAATACGAGATTGAAAATTTGTATAACAGAAACAAGCAAATCAAGATAAAACAAAAACAAAAGTAAAGCGCAAAGGTTGGGCTACTTCATTAATGATAAATGTTAACGTTCTGGACGCCCCTTTGTGAAATTATCTATTCTTTCAAAACAGATCCTTTCAAACATGCTAATTGAGAGCCATAGGTGAAAAAAATAACATGTTTGAAACTTTCCCATTAGGAAAGCTTCTTTACAAATGGAAATGTTAATATTTACCTAGACAAACATGTCCCTCCCCGTACGCGAGTGGGCTAGTCCTAGGCGCCAAAGGTCACCCCGACACAGGGTCATCGTAAAACAGCTGATCGGCAAAACAATCATAACAGCTGTTTGGCCTAGTTAGGCAAAAATAGCCTCGATTGTTTACATCTTCGGCTGTTCGCTTGTTTGTTTGCGTGCTGCAGTCCCCATCGATTACTTTAAGATATGGAGGCCCCTGTATTATGTTAATAAATGACTGACAGTTCCAATATTTTCTCGCGTAGTTCAGAGCTTTGGAGACAGTACAGAATAGCGGATGCTTGGAATGGATAACAACTGTCCTAGATCTATATGAGGGTTAGACTGGCCTGTGGAGTCCCCATAAATTTGGTTTGTGGAAACCTCGTTGATTTGGGGTTTTCATCACAAATTCTAACCCGGAAGTGACCGCTGCCCTCCCCCAAGGGCACGTTCGTCGGCAGATCAGAGGGATATCCAGAACGCGTTCCTTCGCTTGCGACGTGTTCTGGATAATCCCAGAACTGGTAGAATCGCTTCTGGGATAGAAGGGGTGGTGTATCCCAGATGGGATAGAAGGGGTGGTGTATCCCAGATGTACAAACAGATGTACTTTGCCTTCTCCCGGTACACAGATAGTATGCACAAACTCGACAGGTCGTGCTCTCCTTTATTAAGAAAGTTGACACTTCCAATACATCTCTTGAGGCTAGAAAGATGCGATTGACTCAAATCTGAAACAACAGTGAAACCCAGCACCAACAGACTGGCGAAATAGTAGACGTCAAACAAGGACAACAACAAGGTTATAGTAGGAGTAGATTCATCCCTCAAGCTACCGACACCTTGCA
>NC_049982.1:2149012-2150587 GCF_000003815.2 Branchiostoma floridae
GATGTCGGTAGCTTGAGGGATGAATCTCCTCCTACTATAAGGACACGAACAAGGGTACGAGACAAACAGCTGGTGACATACCTGCGTGACGAAGGCGTCCAGGAGAGTCCGGTACAGGCACAGCCCGACCACCCCTCCCACCAGACACACCAGCCCCGCCGCACCACACCACAACCGCCGCCTGGAACTGCACCGCACGGTACACACCATGTTCACAGGAACACTCCGTCTGTCCTGTATTGAGTATGGCCCTGATATGTAGGCCCGTACTTCCGGCTTGTTAGGACGTAAACGACTCGAATGTCCTCCGGTACCCCGTCTGTATTACAACTACACATCCACCACGGAACAGTTCGTCTGACCCCGAGCCTACATGGCCTGGGACTTCAGGCTTGTTAGGAGGCGCGAGACATCTCCACCAGAACTTCACCCACACTTTAACCCTGAACTGCAGCAGCCCCGAGACTGCTGAATATCTTCCGGTAGCCAATACACACCGCCTGGCCGGCTTCACTCCTTTGCCAGCTTTTGTATCTGTTACTATCTTACCGTAGGATCTGCTTGGAGATTACGTAGGATCGACAATCATTGTTGTATGGACGACCTTCGACTTCGCCCCTCGCCCAACTTTGGACCCTCCAGGCTATTTTTAGCTACTGTGCCCATGGGGGTTCAGAGGTCAGAGCACTACTAGGGATCTTCAAGCAGATGTTGCGAAGAAAGGCGTGGTACGGTCTGCCATTTTCCGGTGCATAACCGTCTTTAGTTTTCTGATATCTATGCTCGGAGATATCCGGGACCATTAGTATTTGTCACCGCGAAGCAGCCACCGTGAATGGTGTTACGTGTTGAGCAAAGCTGGTTTGTGTTCTCGACTGTTTTAAGGTCTCATTGATGAGTTTCTTCTTCCCATAGACTTCTATGTTATAATTCGTGGTTTAAATGGGCGCGTTCATAATGAAGCTACGTGAAATTTCAGCAGATTTTTCATTCTATGTCGAGCACATTTACCCTATATCGTGGGAAAAAATTGCCAATGTAAACTATAGTAGGAACCTTTTTATAGCAATTACAAACTACGATTAGTCAATCCCCACAAAAGGCACTTTTTCGCTGCTATTGTACAACCGCACCACTCAGAACCCACGACTGTGTACCTCCGACCTAGCGCGCGTCTGCAAAACTTTACCTGCCAATTTCTTCAGTTACAAATAAGCTTTCACCAATCTAACTTTTGAGATCAGTTCCGCTGGCTAAAAGGGAATTTCTCACCGCTAAAAACATGCGTCCGTGCAGCCGTTCATTTTTGGCTCGGATCTCTTTTAGGGTACCCACTCGCGGAGTAATACATCAATGAGACCTTAAACCTCAGCTTTAAAGCGTGTTTACAAACTCAGGTCAGATATCTAAAATACAGGATTTTTATTTGACGTCAACTGCGCCATGTTGGATTGCAGCGACACACGAAGATGCTACTGCTTAATTCAATTACCCGCCAACATGATCGTCGGAGGATCTAAATTATAATTAGTATGACGTCCGCCAATGAAATGATCAGATGCCTTGTGGGCCCTA
>NC_049982.1:2150687-2172952 GCF_000003815.2 Branchiostoma floridae
CACACACACACACACACACACACACACACACACACACACACGTTGGCGCATACATACACACATTCCGACACACACTCGGACGCAAACCTCCCTGCATGACACATTATCGAAAGAACAGATTCTCTGCCGGACCTGGTTAGAGTCTGGTTCCCAGGATAAGGGTGAATTTTCATTTATTTATTTATTGAAAGGATTGACATAACAGGTGACTATCGTCATTTCAAAACGTCAACCCGCAGACCAGACTGTAGGTTTGAACCACTCACACCGGTTAGGGCCCCTAGCCTTAACTCTTTTCGACAAGTGTGGTGGGTTCTTTAACGTGCTTGAGGTGTGGCTCTCCCAAACACGGAACCTCCGTGTCCCTACTGTCTTTACCCGCTGCAATTCACACACGGGCGCGCGCACACATGCACACATACACACACACACACACACACACACACAAACAAACACAGACCCAGACACACATACATGTACACGCTGATGACAGACAGCGACACATCCCCTCCATGAAGTAAGAAGTGTGTTTACCCGCCGCCTGCAGTACCAGAGCGACCCCGTAAGAAGTACCAGGGCGCCTCCCACGGATACGGCGGCCGCCAAGCCGCCCAGCCCCGCCCGCTCCTTCACCACGACCTGGTCCCAGAAGTACTGCACGAAGTCGGGACCGACCCTCGCGCTCTGGGCGGGAAACAAACAAATTATATCAGCACATCTAGTTTTAGTACTTCAACAGTAAGTACAAAATGTTATAGTTAGTTACGATTCGCACCTGTAGGTGAATTTGACATTTACAGAATGTAGTAAGTTAGACCTTTTTTACAGACGTGTCCCTGAGACGTGTCTCTAGGGTAGTCACTTCCGTGTAGATCTATCTTATGCTTGCTAACGTGATAAAATTCTGTTACCTCGTTGATCCAGACGATAGGTAGCACAACTTCTCGAATCTTTTCCGTCTCTCTGCAGCAACAGGTCAGAAAATAAGAAGGTAAAAGTTACTTTAACAAAAATAAGGAATTTCATGATGGAGCATATTTGCAAGAAACACAGAAATAAAATATACTCACGATCGGTAAAGCCCCTGTCACACATAACTGACCATGGTCTCCCAAACTCTCTAAACCTTCCCAGACCATGGTCGGGAGCTGGTCGGGAGCAAGTACAAGGTTGTTGGTAGTGGGCAAGTGGTAGTGGCGTTGGTGGTTGGCAAGTTTGTCTAATTATCTTTAAACATCCATCGACTCCAGGCTACTCCCGACCCAGTGTCGATCTTGGTCCGGAGCATAGTCGTGAAAATGTCCTAAATGTGTGACAGGGGCTGAAGATCCTCTCATGGCAGGGTGTTGTCATTCTCTCGAAGCTTCTACAGAAAATTATTTCTTACATCTTTCTGTCCTTTACCAACTGATATGACAACTAAGTTTTAGCAGTTGACACTTTAAACGATTTTAATTTGTCCTTACAGTCTATTAGTTTATATCTGATATTCCTGTTAATGGTACCCTTGTCGTGTTTGTAAATATGTTTCAGGTCAATACTGCATATTTTGTTCTGAAGCAATTTAGCCATTTTGTCTGCCATGATTGAGACAGTGTTACTTGGTTTTCGAGTATATATCTCACCTCATATGTGGCACCGGGCTGACTATGACGTTGATCTGGGTTCTTCTGGCCGCCGCTAACGCCACGCCTGTGGTCTTTAAACAGGAGGAGAACACCAACGTTACTGAGTCAAAACGCGCATGGTTTTATATGATAAGCTGCATTTTTAAGACAAGAAAAGTTTAAGACACCCATTGTCATTATATAGAGGATTACGAATAACGGAATCGTGTGTGAGACCAGCTGACCAATGTGGCCATCTTTTCTTTCATTAAAATTACTTTACAATGACCCAAGAAATTATTAGTGGTCTACTGTCTACGAATTCCATTTCTTCGAGTCCCTTGTGCTAGTTATAGTTATCTAGTGACTTGTGTAATGTCTTTACTAGGGGCATGTTTCAATCTTACTAGCTGAAAGTTTATTTTTAGATGTAAGACAGTCATTTCTGATTATAACCCCGGAAGTAGTGTTTGTTCCTACCGGTTCGACGTCCAGGAAAATCTGATGCTCCATTTTGTTGGGATCGAGACCGGCCACGCCCCTGGACAGGCTCTCGTTCCCGAGGTAGAAGTGAGGTAAAGACAGGACGACCGGGGCGTCTGGTGAGAGAAATGTGAATTTAAGAGAGGTTTTAACCAAAATTTAAAGAATACTTAAAGTTAAAGTCCTTCTAGTACCAAAGACAGAGAGAGAGAGAGAGACAGAGAGACAGAGAGAGAGAGAGACAGAGAGAGAGAGAGACAGAGAGAGAGACAGAGAGAGAGACACAGAGAGAGACACAGAGAGAGACAGACACAGAGAGAGAAAGAGTGTTTATGTGTATATATATGTGTGTGCATGCATCCGTACGTGTGTGCATGTGTGTTTGTGTGTATGTGTGTGCATGCATCCGTGTGTGTGTGTGTGTGTGTGCATGTGTGTGTGCGCGCATGTGTGTGTGTGCATGTGTGTGTGCGCGCATGTGTGTGTGTGCATGTGTGTGTGCGCGCATGTGTGTGTGTGCATGTGTGTGTGCATGTGTGTGTGTGTGCGTGTGTGTGTGTGTGTGCATGTGTCTGTGTGCATGTGTGTGCGTGTGCACCTACCTAAATGGCAGTTCCAAACGTCTATGAGCCCGTCCTGTAGGCACGTGTCCCCGCAGTAGCAGACCGTCTCACCCCGGCCGTGTGTGTGTGTGCGTGTGTGTGTGTGTATGTGTGTGTGTGTGTATGGTGTGTGCGTGCGTGTGTGTGTGTGCTCGTGTGTGTGTGTGTATGTGTGAGTGTGCATGTGTGTGTGTTTGTGTGTGTGTGTACGTGTATGTGTGAGTGTGCATGTGTGTGTGTTTGTGTGTGTGTGTACGTGTATGTGTGAGTGTGCATGTGTGTGTGTTTGTGTGTGTGTGTGTGTGTGTACGTGTGTGTGTGTGTATGTGTGAGTGTGTCAGTGTATGTGTGTGTGTGTGTGTGTGTGTGTGTGTGTGTGTGTGCATGCATGTATGTGCGTGTGCACCTACCTAAGTGGCAGTTCCTAACGTCTATGAGCCCGTCCTGCAGGCACGTGTCCCAGCAGTAGCAGTCTGAAACTCCCCGGCCGTGTGTGTGTGTGTGCATTTGTGTGTGTGTATGTGTGTGTGCATGTGTGCGTGTGTGTGTGTGCGCGCGCATGTGTCTGTGTGCATGTGTGTGTGTGCGGGCGTGTGCACCTACCTAAATGGCAGTTCCTGACGTCTATGAGTCCGTCCGGTAGACACGTGTCCCCGCAATAGCAGGCTGTGTCTCCCCGGCCGTTCCGCAGCTCCTCCCGCGGCAGAATGTACCGGTACACGGGCACAGCGCCAACATACCGGGGGCCTTCGTACGTTAGGTACGCGGATCTGTGGGAAATCAGAAAACATCAAGTGTAATAGGCCAAAATCAAATCATTAATGGTGGTAAAATACGTGGAAGCTGGACCGGTTCATAGCTTTAGATGCTACATCGCTCTCGTGAGGACGGATGGTAATTTAGCGTGTGGTTTGCTGCGTGTGCGTTGGGGAGAAGGTACAATGAATTTGCCATTTTCCAAAAATGAGAGTCTTCAAGCAATGAAAAGTAATAGTGGCATACATTCAGCTATATGTAAACCACCACATTAAAAGGTGGCTTAGCTGAATGTGTGCCGCTGTCACTTTTACTATATGAAAGATGGTACTTAAATTAAGGCATGCCCTTAGCTTTAGACGTGGCGTGCCTGGAGTTCATAAAATTTGATGTAATTATACATAAACAGATTACAATGTTTGTGTTACGTTACCTTTGTGTATATATCACGCCCTGTACTTAACCCTAGTCCCAGTTTAGCCAGTGGGTATATATGTACAAAAAGGTCTTTATTTAGCATATAGTTTGCCTTCAAAACATACCTGCACAAGTCAGAGACAAAGATGTACAGCGGCTTGTCTATGTCCTCTATTGGTGGGAACATGATTCCCTCTGGAGGTAGAACACATAACATAAAGAAAACAAATACTTAGGTAAATGGTAATGATTGTATGTTGTAAGTTGGAGAAAGCTGCAGAGATAGAGACCGCTGTAAGAAAAGTTTAATTTGAAATTAAAAAATTATTATCTCAGATAAGCAGTTGAAGCCTTTTACAGCATAGAGGAATTTACTTCGGTCATGTGGCGTTACGAACACGCGATTCAATTAACAGATCAAGTTTCCCAGAAAGTTGTATCGTCAGGAATAGATAAAAGTCCGAATGTATTTCTACATCTAAACGCTGCACAACCAAACATCGTGTAATTACAATTTCCTTCTGAGTTAATACTAACTCCAACTGATGCTATGGTCCCAAATGCACCGGTGACGTATGCCCGATAGGGCTCTGTAGCCACAAATATGTCGGATAAGGGGATACCCCGAGCTCCCGATGTTTTCACGGGTAGGCCGCGGCTTCTGTTTTTTGCCGGGTGCCAGGTTGATTTTAACTGCAAGTTGAAAAATTCAGGGACCCGGGCGTGCCCCAAAATAGCCCTGTAGCCAACGGGCGTCCCACGGGACCACGTAGGCGTCACGCCTGAAAGAGCATAAAACCAGACCATAGACTACCCGGATGGGCCTTTTTTTCCAAATGGGACCATAGCATAGCGTAGATGAGCTGACTGCGACGTGCGAGCAAAACTGTGTATTGTAGTATGAGAGTACGTAGAGGTTAAATATATATGTATGTATGTATGTACCTGTGCCGTTTACTCTGCCGCAGGGTCGCTTCCAGTACGGTAAATGGCTGTGGAAAAAACAGAAAACATTAGACTTTTTTCTGAATAACATTAAGGGAGTAGACTTCAGACAGAGATATACGCCACAGGTAAACAGTACTCATTTCGAAACCACATAAAATTTGAAGACGTACAAAATAAATCGACATTATAAACATTAATCACCATGTACAAAAATGTGATTTTGCTAATGTCGAATTTAATATCAATAGCTAATGAAGAAAGGTGGAGCTGCTTGCAAATTGGGTAACGCTATTGTGTAGTAGCTGCCCAAGTCTTACTACCTGTCCAATGTTCTTACGAGAAATTGAAGGAGTAAATCGATCGTTTTGTAATTCAACAGTGTGCTTACGTCATGCCGTTCCATTGATAGATATAGGCGAACTTCTCCGGGTCCGTTAGTCCTGTGAACACCGTGTACACACCGTCTGTGGAGTTCGTCTTTTGCTGCCGAGAGAAAACTATTGTTACGCACTTTATTTCTTTATTTGTCTAATTTCATTTCAATACGATAGCCCCTTCAATGTGATAAAAAGTTGATTTTTAAAACGACACAGTATATACAGAAACGAGACATCTTACATTCAGTCAAGAGACAACATCATTTCCTATCTAGTACATTTATCAGTTTTCTTTCCCTCACATTCAGGAACAGCCGCGAACTTGACGCGTCCCTCACGAGCGCCGTAGCGAACCCCCAGGTCCGACTTGTAAATTCAACCCGGGACCCTGCCAGGCCCAAAAATAGCCTGGGAACCATAAGGTGTCCCACGGGACCACATAAGTGTCGCTTCCTAGCTAGGCATATCAGTTTGTGAATGACATTCAGGAAGAGCCCTATCTTATCGTCCCTGACTAGCGCCGGAGCGAACCTCCAGGTCCGACTAATGATATTCAACCCGGTACCCGGCCGGGCCCAAAAAATAGCCCGGAGGCCATATAAGGTGTCCCACGGAACCACGTAAGTCCTAGCTAGTTATATCAGTTTGTGAACTACTTCACTCACATTCAGGAAGAGCCCGAACTTGTCGTCCCTGACGAGCGCGGGAGCGAACCTCTGCGCGGCGGCCAGCAGCGGCTCGGGGTACCCCCAGATGAGCCCGGAGACGGACCGGCGGAAGAACAGCGGCTCGCCGGCCAGCAGGAGACCCAGGGCCGCCGCGTCCCGGATCACGGCCCGCTGCGTCTTCAGCCACCACGAGATCGTCTGGAGGGAGAAGATGAGGAAACAATTGTCGTTGTTTTTTGTTCTTGTTGTAGTTGAATAGAAATATAAATACAGGGTGGTTGGTCCATAACCCAGAAGTTCTGTATACTATAGAACCCTGAGTATGACCAGTGGAAACTACAATAACGGGATGGTTTCCCGTGCCTCACCATGGCGGGGATGTTGAGGGTTGTGATCGTGTCGTTCTCCCTCCCGACCGACATGTGCGGCACAAACTCGTACCGCTTCATGTTCACGTACGACACCGTGTCGTCATCGTTAAACTGGAGCTGCGTCTTGTTTCTCAGCTCCCTACAGACAACAAATAAACAAAAACACCACAGTCACATTGTTTCATGTTCATAAAAAAGAGACAAACAAAAACACTTTTTATCAATCTTTTTTTAAAATCCTCTCTTTTGAAACAAAAGAAGAACCCCCCCCCCCCGACATTTACGTTAGAATACACGTGATGTTAATAATCCCGTCCCCGATATGTTACGACTGCCCTCCTCCGGAAGACACCCTCTAACTTGTGAATAGCCTCTAGCCTCCTCTAATGCTGCAGTAACGGTATCGTTTGCATTGGTGCCCGGCCGGGATCCGAACCTTGGGAGTGTGCGTCTCGGTGTTTTTACGGGTAGGTCACGGCGTCTATTTATTCAGGGACCCGGTCGTGCCCAAAAATAGCCTAGTAGCCGCAGGGTGTACCACAGGGCCACGTAAGAGTCACGTCCGAAAGTGCCAAGAAAACAGTCCGCAAACTATTCGGAGGTGCCTTTTCCGAATCGAATCGAACAGTAGCTGTAGTATATTGTAGCGAAATTCTAGTCGCAATCCCCCATCTAACCTGTAGTGCTGTGTAAACTACTAGTCACACCTGTAAGTGTACGGCCCCCGCTGTTCCACCGCCGGTTTCCCTCCCTTCAGCACTTCCTCAACGTTGAGGATGTCGAACAGGTAGAACTGCATGTAGATGGGGATGGGGATGTCCTTCCAGAAGCTGAAAATGAACGATCCCTCCTGGAGTACCATCATCTATGAGGAAGGGGGATGGAGATAAGTTAGAAATGAATGGTCTAGAAGCTGAAAATGAACGATCCCTCCTGGAGTACCATCATCTATGAGGAAGGAGGATGGAGAGAAGTTTGAAATGAATGGTCCCTTATGTTCACTAAGTTGACAATTATATCTGCAGAGGGGGAGGTAAAATTAACGGTTATGAATATACTGTAAATGTATTTAAGTTCGCGGGGATTTGATTTCGCGGTAGCGGAAAAATTGAGTTTTCGCGGCGGTTTTAAGTTCGCGGTAGCACCATGCGCTGTAATCTCTTACTGCCATGGAAAAATGTTCGCGGTGGTTTTAAGTTCGCGGTGAAGTGGCCGCCGTGGAAACCGCGAACATGAAACCACAGCGAAAGTTTCTGCATTTACAGTATGTAGCCATTACACGTAGAAATGGGATGAAGAGTAGTTGAAAATGAACGATCATACAAGGGGCAATCAAGTGGGGCAATAGAATGGAGAAAGTTCAGCTAAATATTATGATCTCCTACCTTATTGAGTAAAGGGTTTCTATAACTCAAAGAAAGATCCCAAGCCAACTTATAACGTTTCGATAGATTGTCTGTGACCTTCTTCGATTTAATTAAGTACTGCAGCTAGGCGTCGCTACTGCAGACTGAGGTTCCAAACGTATTTTGTATTCTGTACCATGTATGTAAAATTGTGTACATAAACTTCTGAGACTCACTAGGTATCTCCGTTACATACATTGTCTGACCATTGCATCTTCCCTCATGACCTCAATGAAAAGCGGCCTGCAGGTCGATTTGAGCTTTCATGAAAAAACAAAGGTTCAAACAAACGTGACTCAGTCGTTTTGCACCTCCCCTTTTCGTTGTTTTGGATAAAGTTGACCCGTAATTTTGTAATTTGTATACCCCTATAAGACGTAGGCAACCTATTTTGATTCCCCACAATTCGTGGTGAGGGGACCAAATTTTGGGTAGCTGCTTTTCTTTATTTTAGGTAACGGTGTCTTTTGAATTCATTTTTTCTTTCTTTCGAATTTACCAAATCATCCTACATGATGTGATAATGATAATAAACGATTGTGATGCCGGTAGCCTACAAACGAGGCGACCGTCCTTGAGTGATAACACTCCAAAGTCCAAAGTAATAATTAAACTCATAAACATGGTTGTCTGTAGAAAACTCAAAAACAAATTCAGACTTTACAAAGTTAACCATACTGTAACACTGAGTCACTTACCTTCGTTACAAACGTATACAGAAGTGTGTTATACAGGCACAGCCCCAGCGTTCCCAGCACAAGGCACGTCACACCGACAGCCGCCGCACAGCGGACCGAGCGCGCCATTGGTCAACACTGCAACCGGACACCCCGCTACCATCTTGTGTTCACAACTTGGGTTGTTCCATTTGTACTTTTCGTAAGGGTCTGATTATGTTAACCGAGGGATTTATAGGTATACGGATATGAAACCGCTGATAACAAAATACAACTTCGTGTCCTTTCTAAGTCCTTACATATTCCGTATCTGCGTTAATATGTAAATATAACGACTTGAATAATGTAGATGATAAAAGTCACAACCAATAATGGACCGTCCCGCAGACAGAATTAGATAACTAAAGGTCGGTGTAATTTTCGTCTGGACGGTCCCCTGAAGTTTGTACCGGGTGACCTTCGTGGGCAGGTGGGCGTATTTGTATGTGATATACTTACTGGGACTCTGGGACTTACAACATATTAAGGTAGTCCAATAGTCCAACACATGACTACCAGCGGACAAGCCCCCTGTGGTAGTGGGCTGCCATAAATGTGTGGCCCAAGGGCTACAAAAATGGAGATGGGCGCCATCCACCTTAAGCATCTGTTACAGATGCACATGCGACTTAAACTTTACTAGTATTTTACCAACAACCCCCCACCACTAAAGTTTGCCTACTAGATTCAAGAGGTTTTTTTGAAGTCAGGATATTAGAACACGAACATTACCCGCAGTTCCCTTGATTTGACTGATGAAATTATGTGATTCTTTAATACTGACTGTTGAAACTGTGAGTTGTAAAAATGAGAAACGCGACAAAAATTGAATCATTTTTGCTTATTTTACTCAAAGACATTTCGTACAAATTAAACGTCCGGTAGAATTCGATGTTCGCAAAGAGGTCAAGGTGGACTTGATTGATTATAAGCGTTGTTGTCATGGCCACAGACGTCGCTGAGTTGCCATGGTAACGTGGTTTTTATCCGTCGATCTTGTCATCGTGGCAGACGTTACTGGGTCACCATGGTAACCTGGTGTTTACCCGTCGATGTAGTCATAGTGACAGACGCCGTACCCCAGCGCACCGGACATGACGCAGCGGCCCACGCCCCAGCAGAACCCGTCCAGGTCACAGGGCATTTCCGGTTCGCACACGCGCAGAGCAGGCTTGCAGATCTCCTCCGGGGAGCCGCAGGTGTACTGGTAATTACCCAGGTCTGTACAGCGCTGGAGACAACAGGTAAATAAACAAATAAACAAACAAATAAACACAGGTGTACTCGTGGTTACCCAGGTCTGTACAGCGCTGGGGACAACAGGTAAATCAACAAATAAACAAGCAAATAAACACAAGTGTACCAGTGGTTACCCAGGTCAGTTCAGCGCTGGGAACAACAGGTAAATAAACAAATAAACAAGCAAATAAACACAGGTGTGCCAGTGGTTACCCAGGTCAGTTCAGCGCTGGGGACAACAGGTAAATAAACAAATAAACAAGCAAATAAACACAGGTGTACCAGTGGTTACCCAGGTCTGTACAGCGCTGGGGATAACAGGTAAACAAACAAATAAACAAACAAATAAACACAGGTGTACTCGTAGTTACCCAGGTCTGTACAGCGCTGGGGATAACAGGTAGATAAACAAATAAACAAACAAATAAACACAGGTGTACCAGTGGTTACCCAGGTCTGTACAGCGCTGGGGATAACAGGTAAACAAACAAACAAATAAACACAGGTGTACTCGTAGTTCCCCAGGTCTGTACAGCGCTGGGGATAACAGGTAAACAACCAAATAAACAAACAAATAAACACAGATGTACTCGTAGTTACCCAGGTCTGTACAGCGCTGGGGATAACAGGTAGATAAACAAATAAACAAACAAATAAACACAGGTGTACTGGTGGTTACCCAGGTCTGTACAGCGCTGGGGACAACAGGTAAACAAACCAATAAACAAGCAAATAAAAACAGGTGTACTCGTGGTTCCCCAGGTCTGTACAGCGCTGGAGACAACAGGTAAACAAACAAATAAACAAGCAAATAAACACAGGTGTACTCGTGGTTACTGCCAAGTCAGTGCAGCGCTGGGTAAAACAGGTAAGCAAACAACTAAACAAATCTAACAAGACAGAAAGACTGTGGTGATGGTAGTTACGAAAGTCCGTATTGCGCTAGGGAAAAGAAAACGACCACGCAACCAGCCAGCCAACCAACCAATCTACCAACCAACCAAACAAACACACACGCACAAACAAACAACACGTATTGTGACTGCAGCACTTTCGGTCCCCGTGCTCATGAGAGTAAAATGTCTATCTTCCAGCAGATCTTTCGTGGACAAGGCAGTATCCAAAGGTTAGCCTGTATCCACCGGTCAACGGAGGGCTTGATGGATAATGGTCTAAGCGCTTTAGATCATACGTAACGGCCTTGCACCCGATAGATCGTTTCGTTTTATTAGATCTGCTTGGAGAGTATGAAATGTTTGTTTGTTTGTTTGTTTGTTTGTTTGTTTAGATCTCCATTTGAATGTAAGACCACCAACCTTGAAGAGCGGGTAGCAGATCCGCTGGTACCAGCATGACTCGTCCGCGGTGCAGTGGGAGTCGTCCGTACAAGACGTGTACTGCAGGGCGTACAAACACATAACACCATCTACATCTGTAGTACTATTATACTTTACCATGACATGAATTAGAAATTAGACTATTGTTTTGTACTGCAGGGTGGGGATGGGCACGTGAAGGGGATAATAAAACATGGCAATTGGAGATAGTGGACCTTTTTACCACAACGGTTTGTGACAAGATCAAGTACACATTCGGATGGGCACATGAAGGGGGTAGTAAAACATGACAATTGGAGATAGTGGACCTTTTTACCACAACGGTTTATGACAAGATCATGATCAAGTACACACACAAAGATTGTCGCTGGCAGACACGACAAGAACAATCCTTTACTCTTGTACCGGTTGGGGTGCAGCAAGATAAGAGCTTGGATCCCCAACAAGTTTGGCAGATTTGTGGCTGATTTATGTATTCAAGGAAATCTTAAAATTCGTAACGGCAGAATAGCCGGTGATCTACAAGAGGTAGCTTCTCTCAAGTTATATGTTAGCTCTATGTATATGTCCTGACTTGTTGTGACCTGTACTTAGCTCGGTTGGGCAAATTGTGCAATAAAGGTCTTCAGTCATTCATTCAATAAGCCTTTTATGGCATGGTCTACTGTAGCTGAACAGTATCCATTTATAAATTTAGGGTGGTGTTGATTGCAAACGGCGCAGTTGTAGGGAAGATGATAGCAGATGGGAAGATGATAGCATAATAAATATTAGTCACAACAGTAATGTAGAATGAACTGCAGGGTGTGCAAACACATAACGTCATCTACGTAACTATGTAGTATATGCTGTCTAAACATATAACTACATGTACCTACATGTAGTATGTGTACTACCAAACTTTCCCATGAAATTGATTAAAATTAGATATCTATAAAGTTTTAGTTACACGTTCTTGGCCGAGGCTAGTTGATACATGAAGTAGTGTAGATCAGTATACAGACAGTTCAAATATGATACCAGTCATCTTATAATTTGGCAGTTTGTAGCCCAATGTTGTTGTCCATATGTTAGTGTGACAAGGGACCATATTTTACCACATGTATCAAGTAATGTCAGTCAAAGTTGCTCATCATAGTAAACTGTGATATTGCCATTTTTTATTCTTCCCTTAAAGATTCAATGGTAACACAGACAGCTAACACTTTTTGCCTTGCCGCCAGGCAAGGCTTTACGCCAGCTTTTTTCCATGGATCAATGGACGGACCTTTTAACCCAGCCCTTCCAAAGCCCCTTCCAAAGGCCCTTCCAAATCGCCTTTCTCATGGACAAGTTTGACGGCTCAGGCAGACAATGGTACATCCCTGTTGAATTTTAAACCGTCCATTTTACGTATTTGTTTCTGTTTGCGGTCGGTTCTAAAAGCATTTAATATTTGGTTACATTGAATAAATGAAGCGTTTGTATGGTAAAATTCCAAATTCATTTGGAGTGACATAAAATCAAGTGCATTATCTCGCAACAAGAATTGCATTAGCTATTCATAAAGATGAAACAATTTCCAAATCAGGCTAATAAATTGTATGTGAATATATAAGTAGCCATGACGTCATCAAAACGTTGGAGAGGCCTTCCGAGACCGCAGCAAAACGCTAACGTGAGTTTAGGAGAGCGCCAGCTCAAAACGTCACACGAGAAGTCGCAATAGATAATATTTAGGATCATTTTGTTATATCGCTGTGGCTATTGACACACTGAGTGTGCCTATAGCCTAAACAGGCTATTGACACACCGAGATTCCAGCCAGCCAATCAGAGCTTGTAACATGCCTTTCCCGACATTATTTTGCCAGGCTCTCGTCTCATTACAAACTTTTCACATAAGTAACAGTTGTTTAGACATTTTTCGGAGGATTAGACATTAGAATCTTTGAATCTTGGAATGAACGGACGTATTCAAGTTATGCCTTAGATTTGGATACCTGTTAATACAAGTCGGTACTGTGAATGTTAGCATGGCGTAGTGGTTAGCGTGATTAGTCGCCACACTGCCGACCCCGGTTCGAACCCGCCTAGTGAAAGTTTTTTTTTTTCAAATGTCCTTTTACCTTTTTATAACATCCATTTGATATAAGAATATTTTCGTCATGCGACCAGAACCATGAAAACCCACCTTTGGGACTTTTTGGTCTGCATTTTCAAGAGTGCATGTTTAGGTAACAGTTACGTTTATTTTTTTCAGCCGCAGAATCCACCCGCTACGTTCTTATTTTGGACGGTACACTTATTATTTCTTTTAAATTGGACCAGGGACCCCTGAAATAATAAAATGTGGGGTTTTCCAAGGATAAAAGCTCCTTGGGTTTTCTAACCATAATTCTGCGGTATTTTTGCTCAAAATTCACGCCGTCGAAGCATATATTTCCGCGCCGCTATGTCATCCAAACATATCGGTTGATCTCGCTATGACGCTACAAAGTTCTTTCAAAATAATGAAAGTAAAACAACAACTATAACTTCGCTTCACTTGTGATATCAATTTTGAGGCCGCAAATTCTCCCTAACGGCAGGAATTCGTCGGCAAACACAGCTGAAAACGTGTTCCAACATGGTCACATGCGGTGTTTGCATGGTACTAAATATAGTTAGCTCATTTGCATACTTGTGACTGGCTACATGCGGCCTATACCGTAAACACGTGAAAAAGATCGTATTTTGGGTTGATGATGAGCACAGAATGCCATTTGTATTTTCAGAGTGTTGCCTTTCAAATATAATCGTAAGATTTTCTCATTTTCGTGGTTTCTAGTGTCAAAATTTTAATAATACGTATTTAGCAGACAAGCAAATTATCCTTACTGCACGCCAAGGCACAGCATTTTGCCTTGCCGGGCTTGAAGTGCCGACCTACCTTTTCCTGACGATATTCCTACCACGCGGCAAGGCACAGCTTTTTTAAAAAGATTTCTTGTTTATGGACCGATAGTTGGCTACCAGCTGCTCTGATTATGAAATGACTGATTTGAAGAAAACATGGTGATATGTGTAGCTAGTATAGGCGATTAAAAACAAACATAAATGCACTCACTAGTCCCGCATGTGACGTGCCGATGACGCCAAAGATGACGGTAAGAAGCAGAAGACACGGCCTCATGTCGGAGACTGTAAGGAGACTGTAAGGAGAGTGTAAGGAGAGTGTAAGGAGAGCGCAGGTCTGGACCCGGAACGTGTAGGCCCTATGTGTCTGACCGGAACCCGCGGCGTGTGAAGGCTGACAGCTGCCTAGGGTGGGACCGGAGTCAACAGGCACGTGGTTTGAAAACGTATTGAAATATCATGTGGAGCACGGGTAATGATAGCCTTGGGTACTGTACTTCGAACCCAAACCCTCACGGTAACGCTGAGATCTATATGCCTATCCATCTATCTATCTATCTATCTATCTATCTAATTTATAACTATTTATCTATTTATCTATCTATCTATCTATCTATCTATCTATCTATCTATCTATCTATCTATCTATCTATCTATCCATTTAGTATCTATCTATTTGTCTACCTATCTGTCTATCTCATTATCTTTTTCTACCTAGAGAGAAGGATTGAAAGGTAAATAGGAGGACTATATATGTATGTATTGGAATTAGGTATTGTCCAATGGAAGTTACTCAATCTACACTGCTTTCTGGCGCCCTTGTTGAGTTTTATTATCTGAAAGGTAATATTTCTTTCATTAACCATATCTCCCCCCTCTCTACCACCCCCACCCCCCTCTCTATTCCCCTCTCTCCCTACCCCAGGATTTATATAATGTCCTTGCCCTGCCGTATTGGTCTTTTTTTTTCTCTGTAAACACGATTAAGAACTCCTGCTGAAATCACTAGTTCTTAAGTTCTGCCGCTTTAGATTGTCTCCCGCACACAACAAAGGTAAAAAAAGATTAGTCCTTGGCTGGCAAAACATTAAGCCGTTTGTCGCAATACGCCATAAGAAACACGTTCTCTCATGAAAGGACGAAAGAATCACGACTCCCTTATACTGCTTTTCATAATAAATAAATAAATAAAATAAATGAATAAATACGTCACAAGAAACACGTAGTCCCATGAAAGGGCGAATGAACCACGACTGCTGTAGACTAATCATAATTTTAACTCCCCAGCATATTAGTACGAGTTGCAGACTGCGTTTTGTACCAGTCGAGTACACATGTCCGACCGAGCTCAGCCCGTCCAGACCCCGCCCCAGGGGCCCGGCGGCGGCCAGACCAGCGGGCCGCCGCCCAAAACTCCGCCGGGCCATCGGCGTGGAACAAGCGGGCGTGTTCGCGATGGCAACGGCGGTTCCAAAGCGCCGCAGGACGGGTACGAGGACGCCGAGCCGATAAAAGTGCAGCACCTCTCGCGCGGGAAGGAAGACGCCGAGGAAATCAGTCGTCACGTCAATCTGCAGTACGTAACCGATACGTCAACAGGTACGTTATCATACATACACACACACACACACGCACAAGCTCACACACACACACAAAACACACACGCACAAACTCACACGCACAAGCTCACACACACACACACACACACACACACACACACACACAAGCTCACACGCACACACACACACACACACACACACACAAGCTCACACGCACAAGCTCACACGCACACACACAAAGCTCACACATACACACGCGCGCGCGCGCGCACACACACTCGCACGCACAAGCTCACACGCACAAGCTCACACGCACACACACACACACAAGCTCACATGCACAAGCACAAGCACACACGCAAAAGCTCACACGCACAAGCTCACACGCACACACACACACACACACACACAAACACTAAATTATGTCGTATACCTTTATTTTAAGACTCAAACTAATTTGATTCAGCCAGTTTTGGAGCAATTGCATAGTATAACAGGTCGCAATGTTGCTTTAGTATAGCTATGTATATATGTACGATGTATGAATAAACCAGTCTATTACGTACACAGACCCATTTGTTGGTTTGTGATAAAGTCGATTCATACAAAGGCAAAGCAGAGCTTGCTAGTGAACTCATACTGTGGAAGCCAACACACGGGTATGCACATGCGGGGCGACCTCGACTAACATACATAGACCAGCTTGCTCGTGATGTGGGGTTGCGGGTTGAGGACTTAGAGAACGCCATGGGGGACAGAAACGTTTGGAAGGAGAGAGTGGACCTGGTCCGGGCAAGTAGCCCGCGACGACGATGATATGGATGATATTATCTGGGAAGCCCAAAAATTGTTGCGAGCATGCGAATTAAAAACGTTTTGTTTAGTTTCGTTGTAAAATCCAAGTAGTCGGGAGGGTTAAACAAATGACTAAAGGACATCCGCCAGTCATTCAAAGTACAGCAATGGTTTCCTATACGAAAAAGAGGAGAAAGCAACTGTTAATAAAGTAGAAAGTAGAAACCCTCCCCTGTCACACCCACCTCAAACTCCCAGGAGCTACCCATTTGACCAGGAAACAAATCTTGAAGTTTTAGACCCTTTACTTTCAATGTAAATTGGACTTTCGGTGCTATTGAAAAATCTGAATTCCGCTTCGGGTTTTTAAAGACAAAAAGCTGGTGATGAAGAAAAGTGAAAGAAAAACAGACGCTGTGCAGTCATGCATGTTAATCTACCTTCTCCTTGCACGTTCTTTGATAAATCTACTAATACCAATACTTACATGAATTTCTTCTACATTATATTTATTATTTAGTTTTTATTATCCTGTGTCAGTTGTTTTGTATTGAACCATATTTCTGGTCATTTTGTCTGTTCATGAATCATGTCATGTTCTTGGATGAACTTTCAAACAGCAGAAGGTCTTCAAACCTGTACCCGTTTTGCCGTCCTGAAAAATCGTTTCGTCCTAAAACAACCCTAATACAATGAAAAGAAATCTTATTGGTTGGTCCCACCCAACACGCTACCAGCTATTTTGAATCTTTGTGTGGATAGACTACGACAGTACGAGTACATCGAATCGAGATCCTTCGTTTGATGTTTATTAAACTACTCGTTAAATAGTCTGCCGAATCTGTACAAAGCGTTTATAACAATACATAGTCATTTCTTGGAGAATGTTTTAATCATTTAATAGTAGATCTATTGAGTGAGTTACTACTTTAATCTACGTATGGGGTTTTCATTTTTATATTTCAGCCATACCATATATGGTATGGTGAAATATATTGTATTCGTAATGTTTTTTTCTCCTGTCAAATCTTCAAATCCCTTCATCTCGGTCGTTCCTGGACCGAATGACCTGAAATTTTGCACAATGGTAGAGTGGGTCAATACCAAGGTGTACTTTTCTCCTTTTTTTCATATCTGCCTCTAAAATGATTTTATTGAAGTTTAAAGGTCATGTTTTGACCAAAACGGTATATTTTGGCCCCCTGTACCCTTGAATTACAATGGAATTACCTTAAATTGGTGTAGATAGGCATTAGATAGTTGGTAAAATGATCCAAGTAAAATTTTTGGCATAAACCAATTTCAAATTATTAATTTCTGCACTTTTCTGAGGGGAAATTGGTTTTCTTTCGGCCTTCTCCCGTGACCTCAGAGCCCACACCTGCCAGGTGCCAGCGGTCTGGGGAGAGAGTTAATTGCTTTATGGACGCCAGCCAATCAGCGACGAGGAAGCCGAATGCTAGTTAATATTCATAAGCGGGGCCTTGCTATCCCGTATATATACACAAACAGATGCATATTACAGCCTTACAGTGGCCATATGTTACCCTGTGCCGGGTTTAAATTGTAGATTGCGAGGATTTGGAGTTAAGACAGGGTCATTTGAGCGGTAACGGACGGTACGCGTGTATTGAACGTTAGAATGCAAGTCTGTGTCGATGAATTTACCAACATTCCGCATGGCACTATCAATCATTTTCGGCAGATTTGACTTTGGGGGTTAGTTGAGACAATCGAGAAAATGGTACTTGGCAGAAAACGCGGGAAAATTGGACAGTTTGCGTTTAGTTTTGATACGTAAGTTTGACAGTGGCGAGAATACTTCTAGTGTTGTTGTTCTTTTTTGACGTAAACTTTGTACATTCAAATTGTAAGTAACTTTAAACTGCCAGAGTTTGAGCCCAATAAAACACTCTCAGTACCAGAGTATCACCACTAACCTCCGCAAAGAAACCCCCGAACAAGGTAGAAACTCCTATCCTCCAGGTCTCGCACGCTACGAGCAGGAAATTAAAACACTCAGACAAGATTACGTCCGATGGCTGATTGCATACAACGTAAAACAATTTAACAGTGGTATGCAGGGGCATATACTTAACAAAGAATTCGAAGGAAAATGAAATACTAGTATATAGATAAAGCCAAATCAGGTTAACTTGTTGGTCCTGGGATTTTTCAGAAAAGAAATGAAGCGAGAGGGTGGTAAAATTCTTGTAAAAATTGGAGACGTCTCCGCTCATACAAAACAAGAAGAAGATTGAAGTTTTTAGCTTTAAAAAAACACTCCTACTGCACAGTACCTGCACCTGCTTGACAATATTATTAAAACGTATGCCCTACTTTTAAAAAAGTTCACTGCAATAATAAATGTACCCACATCACAAGGAGATTATGACGGTACTTAGACCTAGTTTTCGAAGTGGAAATTGTTGAATGGCGTAATGTAATTTTATGATGAAAATTTTCTGAATGGAAGATGCGTTTTTTTCACTCTCGGAAAAATAAGAGTTGCCACAATTCTAAAAGCCAATCAGTTATGCATAGGCGCTCCTGTGGAAGATTATATTCTTCCATATGGGCCCGGGGCATATTGGGCAAGCTCTGTTTTGACCTGGAATCAATTCACAATATTAGTTCTCTTTTGGGGATAACTTACAGTTAAAATATTGCATTTTTGCGAAGGGGTGACTTGGAATAGTCCAATGTTGCGTGGGAATGGGTATGGCTGAAATATGCTGTATTTGCACCCAAGCAAATGTCGGCCTTTCTAGTTTCTTTATAGTTATCATCAAAGTATTTTTTGATCCGGTAGACTAAGTATACTGATATTTACCTCCATGAAATGTCATGGAGGTTATATTTACCTCCATCCATGAAATGTCATGGAGGTAATATTTTACCCTGCGTTTGTCTGTCTGTCTGTCTGTCTGTGTGTGTGTAAACAAGATAACTCAAGAACGGTTGGGTGGATTGGTTTCATACTTGGTGTGTTGGTAGGGTGTGACAAAAGCTGGAAATGATTAGATTTTGGGCCCCCTAGCGGCTCCCCTTGGTACTGCAGCGCAACTTCCGGTTTTGCTATCTCGGTGTTCTGAACAGGCTATGGTCACGATTTTTGAGTGTTAGATAGCTCATGTGCTCAGGAAGAAATGACATAAGTTTGGGTCCCCTAGCGTCTAGTTTTGGGATAGCAGGGCCATTTTTGTCAAAAACTTCTGAAGATGATAACTCAAGAAGGGAACAACGGATTTTCATCATTTTTGGTATGTAGGTACCTTAGGCAATGTTTTACAAGATAAGATACTAATTATGCAAAATAGGAGCACATTTGCATAATTAATGAGAATATTCTATCATAGCAGTTTTTTCAATGTATCTCTTGTTCCAGACATGCTATGGTCTTGACATTTATGTGGTAGATAGCTTTTAGTGCCATAAACAAGTGGGCAAGTTTCAGCCCCCTAACATTTGATTGTGGAATTGCAGGGGTGTTTTTGTCAGGACACTCCAAAGAGTGCAGAAAGGAACGACGGATTGCCTGCATTTTAGGCATGCAGGTAGCTTAGGCAAAGATGTTCATAATGATATACATGTTATGCAAATGAGGACTTAATTTGCATAATTAATGAGGAAATTGTATAGTTCCATTGTTTTTAATAACTGGACCTCAATACATGTAACACATGTTAATTATGATTGGTGGAATATAAGCAGATACCAAATATGGTAATGATGAACTTATTTGCATAATTTATGTAAAAATTCCAAAACCACTTTATGATTAATAATGGGAATTTTATAATTGTGACGTGTACGTTAGTCAATGATAAACAACACCATGCATAAACTATGTTAATTTGTTAGTCAATTGCATGACATTTATGAAAGCTCTAAAATTTCATGGAGGTATGAGGTCGCCGAACTCTAGTTTACCCTGCGTTTGTCTGTGTGTCTGTGTGTGTGTAAACAAGATAACTCAAGAACGGCTGGGTGGATTGGTTTCATACTTGGTGTTTTGGTAGTGTGTGATGAAAGCTGAAAATGATTAGATTTTGGGCCCCCTAGAGACTTCCCTTGGTACTGCAGTGCAACTTCCGGTTTTGCTATCTCGGTGTTCTGAACATGCTATGGTCACGATTTTAAGGTGTAAGATAGCTCTTGTGCTCAGGAAGAAGTTACATAAGTTTGGGCTCCCTAGCGGCTAGTTTTGGGAAAGCAGGGGTATTTTTGTCAAAAACTTCTGAAGAGGATAACTCAAGAAGGGAACAACAGATTTTTCATGATTTTGGTATGTAGGTACCTTAGACAATGTTGTACAAGATAAGATACTAATTATGCAAAATAGGCACACATTTGCATAATTAATGAGAATATTCTATCATAGCAGTTTTTCAATGTATCTCTTATCCCGGACGTGATATGGTCGTGACATTTGGGTGGTAGATAGCTTTTAGCGTCATGAAAAAGTGGGGCAGGTTTCAGTCCCCTAACATTTAATTGTGGAACTGCAGGGGCGTTTTTGTCAAGACACTCAAAAGAGGATAACTGCAGAAAGGAACAATGGATTGCCTGCATTTTAGGTATGCAGGTAGCTTGGGCAAAGATGTTCATAATGATATGCATTTTATGCAAATGAGGACTTAATTTGCATAATTAATGAGGAAATTGTATAATTCCATTGTTTGCAATAACTGGACTTCAATAAATGTAACACTTGTTAATTATAATCGGCGGAACATATGCACATATCAAATATGCAAATGAGGAACTTATTTGCATAATTTATGCAAAAATTGCAAAACAAATTAATGATTAATGATCTGAATTGGGAATTTTAATTGTGATATGTGTACTGTACGTTAATCAATGATGAACAACACCATGCATAAATCGTGTTAATATTAAGTCATTTGCATGAAATTAACAAAAGCTCTAAATATTCATGGAGGTATGAGGTCGCCGAACTCTAGTTCTACAGTATTTTTTTTTCTTTTGAATGTTTTAACTCTCTGACAGTTTCAAGTTTGCTCATCATTTCGCTTGTTGTTTTGCTTGTATGGCTTCTTTATATTTGATAATCCGCTTTAAAGCTTCTC
This sequence comes from Branchiostoma floridae, assembly GCF_000003815.2. Lineage (NCBI taxonomy): Eukaryota > Metazoa > Chordata > Leptocardii > Amphioxiformes > Branchiostomatidae > Branchiostoma > Branchiostoma floridae. The sequence goes on from NC_049982.1 coordinate 2,171,941, forward strand.
AGCAATACACAATTATAACTGCAGTGGCAATATGATATTTTGGCTATTTTACAGCAAACCAGAGCCCAGAAACATGCCTTAAAGTATTTTTTTAACAAAATATTTTAAAAAAATAGAGCTCGGCGACCTCTGTCAATTTTTTTGTCAATTTTTTTAAAATAATTTAATTATTGTGGCTCAGATATTCTTTTATTCAAAATAATTCAGACTAATTATAAATATCGCCTAAAAACCCTCATGGTGTCTTGGAATGGACTCTATAAGCTTTAGGTCCAAAATTGTTCAAGAAAAAATGTATTTACAGGTAGATTCTAACTTAGAACAGTTAGTTTCAGCACTGCGCCTGCGTATAATACTGACCTTTGCCCCCAGCAGACACCGCGCACCAGGACGAAGCCACCAGCCGCGGTGTATTGTGGGAGTTCCTGTTCACCCACCGCCGTTACGCGGCCGCCATCTTGGCCGTGACGGTAGTTGTGCTGCTGGTCTCTCTGGGAGCCGCCATGGTGGAGCTCAATGGGCAGGTCAACAAGAATCAGCGGGTAAATACTTTGTATTAGCAGCTTTAATTACCAGGTAGTTTGTTGTAAATCCTTAGCTTCCTTGATGATGATGATGGTGGTGATGGTGATGATGGTGGTGATGATGATGATGGTGGTGATGGTGATGATGAAAGTGGTGATGATGATGATGGTGGTGATGGTGATGATGATGAAAAAAATGATGATGATGATAATGATAATGCTGATGACGGTGGTGATGGTGGTGATGATGGTGGTGGTGATGGTGATGATGAAAAGTGGTGATGATGATGATGAAAGTGGTGATGATGATGATAATGATAATGCTGATGACGGTGGTGATGGTGATGATGATGATGATGAAATTGGTGATGATGATGATGATAATGATGATGATGATGGAGATGATGATCATCATCCTTATATATCGATCATCATCATGATAATGGCCCAGTACTCCATTTGGACGTAAGTTATCTTGGTTTTCCTTG
>NC_049982.1:2174878-2176179 GCF_000003815.2 Branchiostoma floridae
TATGATGTTAACACTAGATGCTTGACGCTTTCCTGTATTGGCCTCTCGTTCGTTCAGTTTTTTTATTGTTGTTGCTACGTTTGTATAATTGACAATTGATAGATTATAATGGCAATGACAATTATCTTCATTTGCACGTTCTTGCACGTACAAGTTAAATGCAGTACTTACATGAAAAGTTTCTGTAAACAGTGTCAGTGGGAGAGACAAACAACCAGGGCTAAGCTACTAGTACACTACACGAAACGACCCTCGTTTACAAAATAGTCAAATATATTTATTAAAGTTATGCTATTATTACATCTATCATTTACATGTCTCTTACAATTAGCTTGACAAGTGATTGTCCGTCACATCAAATGTTGTTTTACCTGTTGGTCCTGTCAATATTACTTACTATGAATAATTATACTATAACCGTTAAACGTACTATAATTATATGTTTGTACCTGAAGGAGCTGCATCAGGCTGGGGGAGAAGTACCGACAAGTCGGACAGGGGCAGAGGTGCTGTGGTCGTGGGGACGTTCGAGCTGCAGGAAGGTAGGGCTGTTTGTACCTTTGTCTAATACACAGAATTCAAAGTTAAAGATAATATAATATTACTGCCCTTCGGCATAACACATGTACACTAGCTTTGCAGGTAAGTGGCGCGGCAGCATCTGTTTACATCACACTGAACATCCCTTGAGCATCTATCTAACTGTAGCTACTATTTATGGCTACCTAGTGAGAATATCTTAGCGCTCGTACAGTACGTATGGCAATGGGTTCCACTCTATGATATTTCTTAAGGAAAACGAACTTTTGCACACTTCAATTCGTGAATAATTTCATCTGTTTAGGTTGGTAAATCATGACTCCATATAGTAACTAAGGTTCTGGAAACACAACCAATCTTTTAGCAATCCAAAGCAATCTTTTATGTAAATTTTATCTTAGTATTGTGAGGGCTGTCGGATCTAAATATATATGAATGAATGAATGAATGAACTTTTCTATATAGTCATATCTACTTCTGGTATCGAGTATGTTGAAATCCGTGAATGATTTTTTGTTCAGGTTGGTAAATTATGACTCAATATAGTAACTGAGGTTATTGAAACACAACCTGGGTAGTATTCACTTCCAATAATAATAAATAAAAAAAAGCAAACTTTAACGTTTCGGTGTCTGTCAGACACCATCATCAGGTGGGTTAGAATGGTGACAAACCATTTCAAAACCTGGAAGTGGTGTCTGGATAGACAACCGAAACGTTTGAAAGTGAGTAACTGCTTGAATTTGTGGTTTTAAAAAACC
>NC_049982.1:2178820-2180510 GCF_000003815.2 Branchiostoma floridae
TGGGGGAGGGGGGTACGAGTTGAGCTCACGCCGTAAGAAGTGTGATGGTACTACTGGCAGATCTGGTCAGGCAGGCTATCCTGATGAGGACTATGATTCTGACCCATTTGGCAAGGATGGAGGAGGGGCAACAGGGGACAAAGATTGCGGGGTTAAAAGTGGTGGTGGTGGGGGAGGAGGGCTCCATACAGATGGTGGCACCATGGCATACTGTCGTGGCCGGGGTAAAAAGCAACGCCGTACCTGGTTTGAAAGGACTCGGGCAGATACATATAAGTGGCCCAGGGATGGAAACGATAGGGGCGGACACGCCTTTGTCAATGGTGGCCTGGGTGGGACAGTCGCTGGGAAGTCGAACCCTTGGAAGTCTAGCTGGTCATTTGGCAGGGGAGGGGCGGACCTTTCTGCAGGGGTCGGAGATGGTGGGTTCGGAGGGGGAGGGGCGGGCTATCATGGAGGGGGTGGAGGAGGTGGTTACTCCGGAGGAGCCATGGGGATATGTAAAAGCAAAGCTTGTGGGGGAGGAGGAGGCTCCTACAACTCAGGCCGCGATAAGGACGGCCAGGACGGGGCAAACAACGGGCCCGGGTATGTGAGGATCACAAAAATGTGAGTGATGCTGATGTTCTTCTTAAGGCAATATTTCTTTTACTTTCCGATAGCTTTTGTTCTTCCTTCCTACTTTTTGTTGAGTTGGTTTGGCGGGTCGCCGTCGCATAGGAAGCTCTCCGGTATCTCCGCGGTGCCGGGAGCGTTGTCAGCCCGCTGGCGCTATTTAAGCGCACGCCGCTAAATTCTGACGGTTTTGGGTTACACACACTTCATTCCCGAAGAGACGGCAGTAATTAGGCTGCAGTAATTGAACAGATAATCAGCCGTACGGAAGAAGACCAATGCTTAGTATCCAAACTGGGACTGGAGCCGGTAAAACACCCGATGCCGGCCACCGGACTGAGATGGTTGCCAGACTTAATAGTCGACCAATTAACATACTATTCGTTTCTGATTATCTGATTACCCATTCATCCCATCAATGGTATCTTTAATTGTAATTATGAATCCATAGAGAAATTATGAAAAAAAAATGTGTACAAGCATGCCGATGTGCCAGCGTCGTTGTTATAGTTCGACGAATGAAAATGCTGTTCTGGTAATGTTAGAGGTAGATTAGTCAGCTGCAGCTTCAGTTTGATGTCGTCTGTGATGATGTGTGATTGGGTCACGGGTATATACTTAGTCAGGCCCACAAATGACCTAAATAGACCTAGCGATGCAGAGGGGGGAGTCAGGGATAGCCAGGGACAGAGAGAGGCCCAGCCCTGTGTCAGATGTAGCAGTTTCATGGATTAAAAAAAAGAGTTAAAAACCCACATTAGTCTCGCGCCTCCTGACACGTGGTGTGTACAGAAGTGGGATAATTCACCGAAGGACCCCCGGTAGGTGAGGACCCAAGCAAGAAAGGAATTGGTGGCCTGACCTGACAGCCTCACTATATTGAGCTGATTAGGTCCGAAGTGGAAAAAGCCAGATGCCAAAAGTATTTTACTAGTATTTGTTTTATCATAGCTGATGAATTGAAAGTTATCAGTTTGCATACCTAACCTACTTGTGCCTGTGTCAATCACCCTTTACTAGAATGTTATATTGAATACAATGACGAGACCCATGTACACTTATGACATAAAACATA
>NC_049982.1:2181031-2198071 GCF_000003815.2 Branchiostoma floridae
TGTTCCGATCCACCGCGAAGGAATAAAACTCCTCTGTCGGCTAAACTCCTTCCCCAGCTTATGTTACTGTCTTAAACCAATGTAAGGTCTGCTTGGAGAGCACAGGGTTCCCGCTTTCTTCGGGTGACCCCATCATGGCCGAGGCGCCCGTGTGCCATGTAACGCTAGTTCGCCTTTATCCGTGGGGTAACCTATACAATAAATATATTGTTTTCAGAAACAGTGTATTTATGAATAAAAAGCGGTTTGAAATTGAAGCATTTTCAAAATATTGCAGTTTGGCTGCGAAAGAGGCGTATAGGTAACCATGGAAACTCGCGGATACAAAGAACAATACTATAATGGTTGTGGTGATGTGGATCAATTATTATTACCATACTGTACTGGACTACAGAACGTATGAGAACTGTACGCCAGTGTAGCAAGTCCGTGCTGCACTGCCACTGATGACAAGGTACTAGCCAACAGTATTGTCTATAGTTTGATCTGAACAAAGCGGAATTTTCTTGTTTCCTATTCATTTATTTATTTCATTACCTTATCATTTTATTGCTGTGTTGAGTTGTTGCTCGCTAGCTTGGTGTACAAGAATTCACATTCATAAATGGCTTCTTGTTTTTGCAGAAATAAATGTGACTGTACGTACATGTGATACCATAACTATGTACGTATTACTCGTATTACTTTACAATAAACAATAAACTTGTCTCACAACAGCCCTCGAAACAGGTAAGGTTGTCAGGAATGTATTTGGGTGCATTTGATACCAAATTATAATCTTAATTAGACTTTACAGCAGTTGAATTAACAGTGCTGGTAAAACTGGCTTTAATTTAAAACCAAAAATGCAAATGTAAAATATATTACACAGATTACATACAAAAATAGACACACAATTTTTATACATAACCTTTTCAAACAATATGAACAATTACATTCAAGAATAATCATCATCTTACGATCTGAGACCATCAGGAGTATATACAAAGTATATACACATACATTGTGTACTTTACATAGTTTCTATGTATACATGTCGTTTTCAAAATCTAATCTCATTTGGACAGTAATAATCAATGGGATCTGAAGCGACCTATATCTCTGTGGGCAGGACCTCACCAGCCCCAGCTGACCCATGGAGTGTACTGTCACAGTTTCGGTACATACAAAAATACACCGGGTCCTATTTTTCACCATCTGTACAAAATTATCACATTTCACATAGCAAGAAAAGTTCAAGATACAACATACTGTTACTCTCTGGACATCACATTTTTAAGGTTTGATGTCCCTGTAGTCACAGGTTTGAATCACCGAGCCCTTGAAACTGAGTTAAAGTTGCCCGTACATCTGCGCAGATGCGTAGGGGTGGCGCCCATCTCCATTTCTGTTGCCCTTAGGCCACACATTTGTGTAAGTAACTACAGCAGGGGGCTGGTCCGCTGAAAGGATAACTTTCAGGCGAATTCCACCAGCATTTTTGCTCCTTGTGAAAATTGAATGTTCATTAAAATGTACTTCTGGCTGAAACAACTTTAATTCACATCTAGAGCAATGTTGACAAGTGCGCTAATCTCCTTGGTTAATGTTAGATCTAACTTAAAAAAAGATTTTAAAAGACAGAGCTGCCTCTAAAATGTACCTATTTATTTATTGTTTGTATGATTTTGAGTGGTTAATATTGTATGTATTCATGTGTGGGCCACGACACCAGCATACCGCTGCCTGTGACCCACTTGTATTGTACAGCTTGCAATTTCAATAAATCAAATCAAATCAAACTTCTTTAGCTGTCACATGTTTATGCTATAAGTAACTCATTGCATCTTTTTCAGCGTTTTTCAGAGTTAACAGAGTTGAGGTCCGACGAAAGACTTGTGACCCGTAAGAAAAGGGACGTCATCAATGCTTTTAGAATAAAATAATACGTTATGGATTGCTGAACAGGTGCACGTGGGGAGGGGGGCGGATATAAACATGGAATGATCAAGGAGGTTATACCTCCTTGGAATGATATAAAGAAGTCAAACCCAACCTGCTTAGAAATAGCCAACACTAGTATTAGATTAGAACATTGTTTATGACTGTCCATTGTCACTATGTGTATACCATGTACTTGCAATTAGCCCTCGGGCACGAACTTGCAAATAAACTTCTATTATTATAACGTTACTGTGGGCATGACCAGCACAGCACACGATGTGCAGGCCTTGTTCGGTTAAAATATATGATCTAGCTTTAAACTTCACTTGATCCTGATTTGCAACTTTTGTAATCGGCGCGTCTCGTAACCAAGGAAACCATGCACAGAAAATTAGGGGGAGGGCGGTCACAAAAACAACAATCAGTAAACCCTTGAGATAGACCCATTCATAGTCAAATTAGGCTCCAAACAACGCATCGTACGAAAGTGCAGCTAAAATGACAAACGAAAACCGATCTGATCATCTAAATTCACGTCTGTACGCAAAGAAACCCACCTTTCCTAAGCTTCGTCCATTCGAGCACTGGAATGGAGGCAAGTTCATTGACCCGGAAGTTGTGCAGGCTATGTCGTTTTATTAAAGAGGGCAACCTGTACAAAAGACTTTTTTTTCATTCAAAGGAGCATAAAATGAATAAATAAGTCATTACAAAATAAAAACAGGATATTGGACGCCAGTTTGCAAATATCTAAAAAAATATTTATTATAATCTAGTAGATTTGTACAACCCCCTCTAAGGGAAAAAGTGTCCGCGCTTCTATACCGACTTCCGGATGATGCAATGAAGAAGGCTCTGCATGTAGGATTACAGGATAAGGCTGTGTCTTCTTTTCTGGAAAGTGTCTCACATTTACATAGTTTTCTCATTATAAGATGATGAATAAGACTTAAACCTAAAGCAGAAAGGTTATAAGCATCATTTATGTTGGTGACTGTGCAATATTTTGGTCCTTCACTCTAAGAATACGGTAATCCGTTTCCCCCCTCAAAGTCCCCCAAACACCATAAATCACAACAACAGATTCCATTCTTCCCTCCCGCCATTTTGGTTACCCGGACCAGTCACTGCTCCGAATTCCGCCTCTTTCCGAGCCGAAATTTCCGCGTCTTGAGCCCGAATCCCGCCGAGAAAACCCGCCAGAAGATGTCTGTCACCGTTCTGCCCAGTCTGGAGGACATGTTGGAGCTGTACGGCGCGCCAGTTCCCATGGAAACGGAATCAGACGATCCTATGATACCGTGTCCGCCGCCTCCCAGTGAAGGGTGCGTCGATACATACAGTCTGCAGGGATCGAAATACATTTTTTCTGCTACATGCTAAATTGCAAGTTGGCAAAAATTTTACGTGCAATTTGAAAAATTTACATGCAAAATACTGCAATGTTCTAGCCAGCATCTATCATTCCGTCCTTTGGCAGAATTTTGTTGCTCAACACAGATAAGAAATATTTTGCCCATTCTGTCACTTTTGGTTGACAGAAATTGGCGCATGAAAGTATAGTCAGAACTTGAAATTTTGGAAAGATATCCACATAATCAGCATGTAAGTTTGCAGCAAAGCCAAATTTGATTATTTATAACACCTACTGATGACCGGTGACGATCCCCATCAGACAAACAAAGGCACCATGGCCTCAGTATTTTTACTATAGGCAAGGTATTTTCAACATGCAATATTGCAAGTTAAGAATATTTTTACATACAAATCTCAAAAATTATGTGCAAATTGCCAGTTAAGTATGTGTATTTCGACCCCTGGTCTGGACGTCATATCAGTGCGACATGGGCTATTTAACCATCAGTTTATGAAAATATAGTCTCTAATTACTAAGTGTTGTTTTGATAGACATTTGCGATGGATTTTCCTTCATACTATCATAGTAAATTATTTGCTTCACTCATTCATTCGTTCATAAATAACGATGTGTTACCCTCCTTATATGGACTATATGTTTTTATCTTTCAAATAGTTTGCAACTCTCTTATTTCATTACTTTTTAATTCTGTTGATGTTAAAATGAAAAGCCAGATCATAAACTTATTTTCCTCTTCTGTCAATACAGTCGCATTTAATACTTTCATATGAATGTGTGATGTGGTGGCCTAGAAAAGGTAGTCTGGATGCCAGACTGTTCCCAGGTCCCACACAGGCCTACTGAGTTAGCTAAGAGCACGGTAGATGTTAAGATCCGGCTGGGGGTCTGGCATTCAGGCTATTGAAAAGGTACTAGCTACCTTGACGAGGAACACTTGTTTCACCATCAGGGCTCGAAATTCATTTTTGGGATTAGGTGCACTGGTGCACCCAGGTCAAAAAATTGGGTGCACCAGAAAGATTTTTGGTGCACCACTTAAATTTATGCAATAACCTAATAATAAAACTTAGTTACAAGCTATCAAATTCTTAAACAAGTATCATGACAGACATTTTTAATATCTTTCTAACTTAGATGTCAAGAATATGATGTATACTAGTGTACTTGGATATCTTTACATACATAAACCTAAGAAAATATTTAGGTGCACCCTGTGCACCCACAGAAAATAATTGGGTGCACAGCTCCAATTTTGGGTGCACATGGGTGCACATGTACCCAGTATTTCGAGCCCTGATCATACTGCTTTTGGATGCTTTATTAGTCCATTAGCTGACAAAAAACAAACAAAAAAAACTTCCTCAGCAAATCTTCCTGGAAATATGACTGTACACTCACTGTTGTTGAGTAGCAAATGGCATGATAAATAAATGTCTTAATCTCTTATCACAATATCAGTGTCACTGACGAAAGACGCTGAATGGTTGCCTGAAACGTCTAACCATTTCCAAAATCATATAATCCAGTTGCTTGAGTAACTGCTGTTTGGCATATCTTATTACCTGGATGTCTTACCTTCATCGACGAAAATGTCTTATTTTTCTCCTCAGGTGGGAGGCGGCGGAGTCTTGCTCCTTCTTGAAGTCGGGCCTCAAGCAGCGGGTTAAGCGTGAGCAGCGGGTTCGCAAGTTCTCTAAGAAGCACTGAGTCCGGTAAGGAACTGACTCAGGCTTGTTTTTCATTCGTAGGTTTTTGTTTGTTTTATCAAAAGGTTAAGTTAGCAAGGGTAGGGGTGGGTACCGGTACAGAAAATTCAGGTCCAGGTCCGGTTCAGGTCCAGAGGATCAGGTCCAGGTCCGGACCTGAACCTGATTCAGTATGACTCATACCAATGATCCATTTCTCTACAAAGAAATCTGTTTGGTAGAGCATTAGACTCACACTGGCGTTCTAAAATCCTACAACGCTAACTGCACCTGTACGATTGACTGTAAAACTTGGTAGAAATGACTATAAACGCTACTCTACTTCACTCTTGTTATTTTCTTCCACCTGCAAGGGCCAAAACGTGTGGATGCCTGATCAAATAATCCGTTAATTTTCTAATAGGTCCAACATCTGGTCCACCTATGTTTTTCAGGTCTGTTTTTTCTGGACCGGTCCAATAAGAAAAAAAACATTTTGTACCGGTATAGCCAGTACCCAGCCCTAAGTTCCTGATCTTCCCCCAAAAAGGCAGATAATCGAACTGCAAAGAAAAAAGTTCACATTTTCAGCTATGGATCAAAATGCCAATTTGCAGATATAAACGAATAGAAATCAAATTGCTCTTAAAGTTGCCATGAACTTGCCTTGTTGCAGGTGAATGCACATGGCTTAGATGTGATAATGAAGTGCAAAATTCTGGCATTTATTGGCGTAATTTATTTATGTCTAGGAAATGGTTACTAGAAAACCTCACCATTGCAAGTTTGGTATTGGTAAGAAGTATACATGTACATGTACATCTACATTGTACCTGTGTACTAACTACTAGTTCCGCTGTTTTTTTTGTTTCAGAGGCGCGAGGCCTCGCTGTCTGCACTGCCCCAACCTGCTCCCCCCCGGAGCTGAATGGGCCAGCCCACCACCCCTATGCAGTGCAGACAGAGGAGCGCCCCCATGCGGGGCGGACAGGAAGCGCAGGCTGTTGCCAGAGACCCCCCTCCCCCCTGGCCGACCTTGACAGCCTCCCTTCCCTCCACCAACTAGCAGTGCTGGCCCCCGACGATGTGTATAGAGAAATACAAGCAGCTTTGTTTGAGGTACGGACACTAACTTACAAATTTACATCGCTTGGTGGCAGAGATGCAGATGTTGCCACATGGGTTCACCAATTCATGTGTATTTTTTGGTCTCCTTATTTTTGGGGGTCGTCTGTTGCGTACATGTAGAGTCATAGTCTGCATCAACTGACTTGATATCAGGACATGGAGTGAATCAAACCCAGAACCGATATGTATTGGTTTTGAGCCCAGTGCTTGTATCGTTAAGCCGCACAGACGCCCAATAGACTGCACTTCATAGAAAATAAATCATGATTTAGTATCAGAGTTTTGGTGCAAAGTTGTCATTCAGCAAAATTGGTCAACTTAGATTTATCTATCATTGTGCTAAAAAGCAAAGAATATGAAACATATACATTACATTTATTTGTATATTTCTTCTTTATGGAAGCCTGAGTACAGTCCTCCATTGTAACCACTGGCTTAATATTTTTGCTTCTTTCCTCAGTAGCAAGCAAAAATATGAGTCGGTGGTTACAACATAGGATGATAGCCAGGTTATCACTATGGATGCTAAAACTGTCTAGCAATTTTGACAATTCTGTGTGAATGCCTATTTTTCCATTTTTGAAAGCCTATTTTTCCATTTTTGTTTCAGAATCCAATCCCACCGAGTGCAGATGTCCAATCAACGCCCTTCATCGCAGCCAAGTCTCCTGATGAATCAGCTGACCTCTCACCCTTGTCCCCTGACCTTGATGACCTCCCCATGGATGCCCAGGACCTGTTCGGATGCGAGAGTTTGGCGCTGTTCGGAGCTGATTTCTCTCCATTTGACAAGTTTGAAGACATCCCCACAGAAATCAACACCAGCTTGAGCTTTGACGACTTCAGTGAAGTCCAAGATGACATCTTTGACCTTAACCTTGACTCTGGTACGGAGGAGAATGTTTGGACGTTTAGTCAGCGTCTCCTGTCACCGCTGTCCTCCCCCTCTCAGGTCCAGAATCCTACAAACCACCCCTCCCCTCCAATGGTCTCTTCCACTGAACCATCACCTTGTTGTAGCGTTTTTTCACCTTTCCAAGCAGACAGAGCTCCAATCATAACAGACGTTTCTTCACGAAGTTGCGACGGACTCACCCTTCGCCAGTTGGTTTCAGCTCCACCAAGCAAACCCCTTTCTCCGCCTGTTATCGACCTTACTTCAGACTCCGGAGGCAACTCAGCCTCTCGGCCCATCCAAGGCTCTCAGAGCCCCCTCTACCCCACCCCACCGAGCTCTGCACAAGCCTCCCCAAGAAAAAGCCCTTTCCATTTCCCAAGTACCCCCAGCACCCCTGTGGAAACCCCATCTCAAATCAACTCTACTCCACCCTCCCCGTGTAACACCCAGTCACTTTCAGCTGAGAGCTTGTCTTCCTTGAAGTCTCCGTGTCAGTCCCCTGCGTCTGTCAGCCTTCTGTCTCCCCCAGAGTCGGTACTGTCATCCCCACCCGGCTCTCACACCTCCAGCCTACCCCCCTCCCCCTCCCCATCTGTGTGCAGCCTGGGCTCCACAGAGGGGCTGATCCAGAAGGCAGAGAGCACCCTCACCAGCACGGAGATCAAGGCCAGAGACAAGGTCAAGCAGGCGGAGGTCCAGGCCAAGACGTCGCGAAACTACCGGCGGTCGCTGGCCCGCTACCACGACCTGGACAAACTGGCGAGCAATCTGGAACAGGAGAACGGAGAGCTGAGAGAGAAAATCGAGAGCCTGACGAGTGAGATAGCTCTTGTCAGGAAGAACATAGTGCTGGTTATGGCTGGCAAGATGCCTGTTTCGTGAACTGTTTTGCAATGGTTGAATCTGGGTAGTTAAAAGAGAGATTGTCCAGGAAGAAGTGGGGGGTAGGGCTTGGGCTTGGGTGTTATAGCCAGTACAGTAGTTTCAGAAACCTTGATGTTCACGTATGTCTTAAGCTTTGTGAAGTTTTGCGTTAATTTGATCTATACTATAATAATGTGTGCTCATGTAATGAACAAGGTGATTGACAATACTGTCACATTTGTAACAAGACATCAGTAACAAGACATGTGTTTAAACATTGGAGTTTTTTTGTGTTTCAGGATCTTGATTTGTTTTGATTTCAACGATGTGTGTGAGAAAGCATATCTGAAACAATGGGCAAGTTGTAACAGGAAGTAACATGTATTTCAACACATACATGTACATGTAGTTGATTAAGATAGACTTGGATTCTGGATGGACAAAAAACTTGTACTCTGTAGAAGAGATTCTTACTAATGCTTGTCTCTTTGGTGATGTCTAGGGTGTGATGTTGGTGTTGATGTATCAAATGCAAAGTAATAAATCTGAAAGCTGCGATGGTCTGTGTTTTTCCTACATGTGTATTTTGTGCAAGCACCTGTACATGTAACAGCTAAGACCTATATGTAGTACTGTAAATGCAGACATGTTCGCGGTGGATTACTGCTCGCGGTTTTCGTGCAGTTCGCGGTGACTACTTCACCGCGAACTTAAACCACCGAGAACATTTTTCTATTATGGTATTAGACTGCAGTCTATGGTGTTACCGCAAAATTAAAACCATCGCGAAAAGTCCTTTTCCTCGCTACCGCGAAATTAAATCCCCGCGAACTTAAATGTATATCTAACTGTCCAAGTAATGAAGCACATCTCATTTAAAAGCAGTAATGCATTTTATTACATCAGCAAATTTCTGTACGCTTAGCTTCTATAGCACCTAGCTAGTTGAAGTAGAAACTTATAAGTTAGTGCTCTACAAGTTGAGAAAATTGACAGGCGTACATTTTGTACTTGGAGCTCCTCCCGTCATTTTCTAATGGTTGAAGATAGCTATTTGTCAAGAAAGGTCACTAAACTATGAAATAAAGGCCTCTTATACATTAAAAAAATCCACAAAGGCCACATTCACACGCATTCCTACTGCCATATAGCGAAGCATGTATTTCAATTCTGAACAGGACTTCACAAAACACTGAACTTTGCATAGACAAAGACCATACAGTTCACATTTCGAGCACATTTGCATAGCACCACACTAATATACCGGCCTTGTACATTGTAGCTTTGCTGGTCATCGATTTTACATAAACAAAATAGATATAATCTGTAAATACAGGAAGAGTACATGTGATTGCTAAAGAATTGAGCATTCTCACTTTCAAATGAATGAACTTTCCACTGCATAACTTGGTGTCTCATTTCAATGATTAGTAGCTCAAGTGAACAGAATTCTTCCGTTTTGTTGGCATAATTTCCATCTATTCGTCTGATATTCTCCTTTTTGAATTGTAGACATTCAATAGCGATTACTTGAGAGGGTTGGGAGACATGAAAACGTTTGAGCTATCTTTCACTAAATGTGAATAGGGACACCAATATCCAAAGACATGCTGCCACTGAAAGGTGGAAGATTAAGAGGAGAGCTCTGACTTTCAAGTGGCTCTAATTTGGCGAATATTTCCATTTTATACATAAAACTAAATAGGGGCCAAACATATAACATACAAATGAAGTGGAAAATGCAGTGAGCATTTACCTCAAAATCCGTGTACGATAGCCATTAACTCAACAACAGATATGTAAGAGTCCATAATTACACATGTACATGCCTCCACTTTGCCATAACTCTGTGTACTTAAATAGTCTCTTGTACAAGAAAATAGCATATCAAATATATTTAGCTCCTTGCGTGTCTAAAATCACTGAAAAAGCTTGCAGAATTATTTCACACAAAATACTCTCCATTCTGCTTAGTTACGATAAATATAACCATAGTTTTGCTCTGACTATTGCCACATTAAATTACACCCTTTATTCGTATCATCAGTGAACATCATCATAAATACAACATAAATTAGACTTTTAATTTAGATGTTTAATTTAGAATTAAATTGTTGTTTCTCGAATTATCTTGAAAAGTTTCACAACACATTATTTAGTGTAATACCCTTATTTGCAAACAGATGAGGTAAGGTAACAAACAGTAAAGCTAGCCCCATCCCTTTTTGAGACAATAGGGGCAGTGGTGTGTTATTCACAGTGTAGCCCATACCTCTCCTTCCACTGCCTTTTACAGGGTTTAACAAGTTTTCTAATATTCACTTGTCCTTTCGGGCAAGCACATAAAATATTTACTTGCCCCAAGCAACTTTTCACTGGCGCAAAATTTGAGTAACATTTTTAAAATGCATTTTCACTTCCAGCAATGGAATTCCATCATTATTGGCTCTATTTTTCTGTGTTGACCAATGCGTCATGCCATGACTGTGAAAAGTAACATTAGCAAACCAAAATAAAAAATCATACTTGCCTAATCAGCACTTTTACTCATCCGGGACAATGGGGCTAGTGGACTTGTTCAACCCTGCTTTTACCAAACTGATTAAAGTCAAGTAGCCATTTTTTTACTTGACCTGTCTTGGGTGTTGTGATAAAAGTCTAAGGACTGAGCTAAGTGCCTTTCCCAAGGGCACAACATCTGTGGCATGTCAGGGGATCTGAACCCTGTACCTTGGGGTTCTGGGACAAACGCACTAACCACTAGGCCAATATGACGCCACAGCAACACTAACAGCGACAGTTAATTAGCAGTTTGTGCGTGCCATCAGTATTTACATGTACATTCCTCTGTCATACTGAAACAGTCACATCAACAAAAGCAAACTGGAAGATACAAATAATAACTGCTAGTAAGGCCACACCAATTTAATTTCTTGGTTCACGGATTTGCTCGCTCCTATTTTTTGGAAAAAAAAATAAAAATTACCACTCAGCAAATGTTCACCATTAATGAAACCATTCACCAACTTTCTGGTGTAGCAAATTGGCCTTTATATTATAAGCCCCTTAAAGTGTGGGTAGAGGTGCTGTTACTGTACAATGATAGTGTTGTACTTTTTTCAAGCTGAAAACTATTTTTCTTTATGTTTTGGATAAGCCGTTACCTTCACCCCAACCAGTTTACAATTTTTATTTTTATTTCGCCCTCTCGCTCCATATTTTTTATGAAAAAATCCGTGAACCAAGAAATTAAATTGGTGTGGCCTAATGTAAAGGACAACAGTTTGAAACACGGAAATCTTGTGTAAAATTTAGCTACACATTTTACACCGTGCGTAGCATTATGATATATTATATCACGAGTCAATCTTAATCATTCAATTCCATAGAAATTCAACTTAAGCTGCTTTACATGAAATGACAGTCGTTCTTAAATCTAATACGTTGGTTGTGCTTAAATAATACATACTGTTAATTTATCCTAAAACATGACACAATACACTATGTACATGTACATGCCATCGAAACAATGTCTACAAGTACTTCTTAAACATACTTAGACTTCTTTCCAAATTGAATGACGGTTCTTTCCTGCCTACTGCATTTTTAAAAGCTTTTCAGCCTGAAGTTTTGTTACTGCTGTGAGAATGTCCCAGCTTTGGGACACTGGGATCATGTTTAGGGACTGAATCAGGCCTTCAGCTTTGTGTATTAAGAAGTCTTGGTCTTCTTCCTCACTAAAACTCTGCACTGTGTGCAAAATGCTTCAGCTGCCCAGACACACAGTGCACAAGAGACCCCTTGTGACATGTTGCAGTACTGCAGATAAGCAACACAAACTAAGCTCCACCCTCGCTCTCTGTGCCATCACAAATCTACCTAGTGAGGCAAGACACTTAGCTGAGCTACTGGCTCGAAAGTCTTACAATAAAGGTTGATTCGATTAAGCTGCCTAAACTGTGTCTGAAAATGGCAGCTTTTCTTAAACTGCATTTTCTTTAATTTGCAAACTCGAAAAGATTTCAGTTGGGTACTTGATCTTCAAAATTGCAGCATACTTCCAGAAAAGCACTGTTGACAATTGCACACCCTGACAGCCTAACACGATCAACACGCTTCACTATAGTACTAGCCTTTACACATTTGCATACACACTAGCCTTTACTCTTCTTTGAGAAACAGTTGATGGGACTGTCCATCAGACCATACTTATTTGCCAACCTAATGCACTCAGAGCCCAGGTTAACAAATTTGGATTGCAAAAAGATTGCAGAGCGACTGCCGTATACTGCAGTTGGTTCCTAAGGGCAAATTTCATTCCCCGGAAATACGTAGTACACATCTAGTAACACCCTTATCTTCTACCTTAGGCCACACCTATTCAATTTGTTGTTTCTTGGATTCAGAAAAAGAAAAAAACAGAACTGTGAGATCAAAAGTCTTGGGGAAAGTCTGTAAAATTGGTGCAAACAATCCACGCAAGCCTGACCTAGTCTCGTGTTCTCTCGCGAGAATTGAGACTAGGTCATTCCCCTTGACGAAGATGTGCTGGTAGACATCGAAAATTTGGGAGGTACGTACTGTACCTTTACAAAACAGTCATTGATTGAAAAAAAAATTGTTGTAACTGTATGCATACGTGACTGATGAACCTCTTCAACAAAACAATTTTAGGGAATGAATACAGCCAGTTATATAGGGTTTCCTCCCTGCCTACTACTTTCAAAGTGTTCTCTTGCTTAATTTTTTTCTTTAAAATGTCTAAGAGCCTTGTAAATGAAATAATGATGCGGCGTGATATGTACATAATGCACATGACAGACTTGGTGATGCCTGTTTTTAACTCCACACAAGCGATGTGTGTCTAAAACACACACTCAGATGTTTAAATCCTGAATCTCTCAGATTTTCAGCTCCTATTCTAAATTGTTTACGCTTGGCCACACTTTGGAGGAATTTTGGAAGCCTTGGGCCGACCAGAACTACTACTAAATGCAGCACATTGACAGTTTTACTGTTAAACAGTAGTTAGTAGTTCAGCACTGCTTTAAATAAAGGGGCTTTTGTGTAGGATTCGGATGTACATTCAGAGTCAATTTTCGTGGTAAATTTTAACACATAAAATCCAAGCAACCCTATAGTACTGCATCATAATAAACAATATTCGGGGAGTGGAACCAGAGCTGTCTCCAGGACCCGTCCCTCCGTCCCGGGATAGAAATTTGATTAATGGGACGGAAATAATTTTTGCCCAATCCGTCCCAAAATGTTAACTTCATGACCTGAAACTGCATTTTTGTAAGCTTAGAATGACGTATCTAACAAGGAAATTTCAACAACATTGCCTCCCAAACAATTAGTGTGATGGAAAAAAAATTAAAGCTGGAGACAGCCCTGAGGGGAACTGTGCCGTTCTTGCACAAATCAACTTGTTGAAAAGCAGCAATTTTCAATTCCAACCTCTAGATAGAAACTGTCAGCCATGATGTTGTTTACACCCTTGTGAGTTTACTTTCCTGGTGCCACCCAAAATTTCTGACCTACTGCAGATTCGTTAAAACTAAATATTTGAGGTGTTAGTAGTTGCCAGAAATACATGTACCAGTACATATTAAAGGACAGCATCAGAAAATTTTCAATTCATTATTTTCCAGTAGTTTACTCATTAAAAAGTTGATGTACGTCAATTTTTACATTGATCCGCCTAATATGACCCTGTAGACACGTTTGAACTTCGCGCTCTCCTCCTTTCCCCGCCGCGCTGGCCGATGACGTAATGGCCGCGTTCTGAGAGTCTGACGTCACAGATCCAAAACTTCTAGCCAGCCATTTTGCTCCGTGAACCTCGGTCCTCTCAGCGGTAAATAATCACTCCGCCATTCTGGAGTTCAGTCCGTAGTTGTTGACAATTACTTTCGTGGACCTGTAAGTCGCATTGTGACCTGTCTACGAAGCCATAGTCCCCGGGAGACTAAACATGAATGAGCTTGCCTGCGAGTAAACCGCGCGGCGACGGGACGAAATCAAAACAATGGCGGTGGGGAAGGTTCACGCACCGTGCCATTCTGGACTGTTACAAGAGCGAGTTTGGGTCAATCCTTACCTTCTCCTTTCCAGACAGCACAGCGATAATTACACGTAAGCTTCCACGAATTTTGGTTGAATTCACAGTTGTCCAACTGGCAGTGACATTAAAAAAAAAAAAAGAAACATTTTCCTCTGACAACATCGGACGATCCCCTTTTCGCGCCGAAACATACATACAAGTTCGTATCGACGGCACCTGTCAGCGCGAAATGTCGGCTTCGTATCAGAGTCCGTCTTTTATTTTGATGGAACACCCAACAATCTCCGCCAAAGCTACATGATTGAAAAACCGGACAGTGCAGATAATTTACCTGAGAAACAGAAAATAAAGTGAGAGGCGAGGCGTAACTCGCTCGAATCTGTACAAGTTGCAGTGCTATCTGTTTCGGCACGATAAGGGGATCGTTCGATATGTAGTGATCAAGGGTATGTTGTCAGAGAAAAATGTTTCTTTTTTTTTAATGTCACTGCCAGTTGGACAACTGTGAGTTCAACCAAAATTCGTGGAAGCTTACGTGTAATTATCGCTGTGCTGTCTGGAAAGGAGAAGGTAAGGATTGACCCAAACTCGCTCTTGTAACAGTCCAGAATGGCACGGTGCGTGAACCTTCCCCACCGCCATTGTTCTGATTTCGTCCCGTCGCCGCGCGGTTTACTCGCAGGCAAGCTCATTCATGTTTAGTCTCCCGGGGACTATAGCTTCGTAGACAGGTCACAATGCGACTTACAGGTCCACGAAAGTAATTGTCAACAACTACGGACTGAACTCCAGAATGGCGGAGTGATTATTTACCGCTGAGAGGACCGAGGTTCACGGAGCAAAATGGCTGGCTAGAAGTTTTGGATCTATGACGTCAGACTCTCAGAACGCGGCCATTACGTCATCGGCCAGCGCGGCGGGGAAAGGAGGAGAGCGCGAAGTTCAAACGTGTCTACAGGGTCATATTAGGCGGATCAATGTAAAAATTGACGTACATCAACTTTTTAATGAGTAAACTACTGGAAAATAATGAATTGAAAATTTTCTGATGCTGTCCTTTAACATTATGCTGAAAAAAAAAAAATGATCTAAGTCAGGTCATACACATGTACATGTATGTGTAAGCCACATGGAGATTTTGTTACGACCAAAATCATACAAAGAGGTCCTTTACAGCCTGCTACACATCCAGAGCCTTTCCAGACTACCAAAAATACCTTTTCTTGTTTTGCTTCCGCACAGAAAATTTATCTTCCAGGAAGACAAAAGTCCTTGTATTTCTTAGAGTTGAATCTGGTTTTTAAAAAACAACAAGAATTTTTAGAATTTTTTTCTTGCATTATAAGAAAAAAGAAGAAGATTTTGCTTAAATCTCTAGAAAAAATTTTGTACTTTCTCGTTTTGCTTGAATTTCATTCTACATTTTCTTCCTGCAAGAATATTTTTCTTCATATAAGAATTGTCCATGGGATAAGCAAAATAAGAAAAAATCATTTTTGGCAGTGCATGACTTAGCTCCTGACCACTCCCCAACCAAGCCTCCAAGTAGAACATGACTTTACTGACTTAAATTTGTCAATACTTATAGTCAGCTCGAGCAGACAATTCTTAAAGGAGAGGAGACAACTTTGCAGACTTCTATTCTGACCACGTTCTCTTGATTATGGTTGGGACAACTATGGTTTGGAGGCCATGCTCGTCTATGTGTAGCCTGGTTACCAAACCCCAGCCCGATCTCAAGTATCTATCGTGTAGGGGTCTGGCAGGATGGCATACAGTGTAGGCCGGCTTCTCAATTTTGCCCCTTATAGTGGGCAAAAAACTCCACCAATAGAACAGCAGCAGGATCAGCAGGAGGTAATTACACCCCTGTCATGATTGGTTAAACACCCCCAACTGTACTTTTTGAATCCATAAGTGGCCACTAAGTACCTGATTCGCTACTGTGATAGCCTGCTGACCAACTGTGGTGTGTTGTAGCTGGCTACCTGTGGTGTGAGTGGTCATCAATCCTCTGTTCCCCTCCCTCTGATCAAGGGCCTTCGAGAACCTTTCTACAGACATCCTGCCAGACCCCAACACGAAAGATATTTGAGGTTGGGGTATGGTATCCAGGCTAGGCTATGTGTGACAGGGGCTTATATTGTACATGCGGCGGACTAACTGTGGCGAGTCGGCGGACTAACTGTGGCGAGTCGGCGTCAGTGTTTCCCAAGCCTGAGGGCGTTCAGTAACCGGAGGAGCTGACCAATCAGGACGAACCATAGGTTCCGCACGTGGCGGGATCTCGCGATCAGGACACGCCAGGCGACCACGACCGCCACAAACTTCAGCAAGTACTGGATACGTATCAGTCTGTAGAGGACAGAACAGAACCTTTCAAAACACATACTATTGTATAGAAAAAATGCTAACACTTTACTTCCAACACTGAATTAAAATATAAGGACTTACCCCTCTAAATTTTCGGTCAATCTCCGTCGTACATTGCTGACGACATGTATCTGCAAGTTCATGTGTTAATAAAATCACACGTCCGTAACTCTCGTGAGTTTACGTTCTGAAGTGATTGGTCATCAGTATTGATCATGAAGAAGGCGATAGTGGTCGTTGAAAATTTGATCCGTGCACGCACTTTTGTGTTGGAAGGAAGTTTAAGCATTGCTACTATTACCTCCCAAAGATCAGTCATACGATAGACAAATACTGGGACATTTTTCTATTCTGATTTTAATGTATGACTGAAGGACACACAATGTGAAACCTAATGGAAAGCATAGCTAATATCCATGACCAATTGCTCCACCCACAGACACAGAAGGACCTGCCAGCCTGCTGTCTGCTATGCTCTACTCCTAGGAGTGACTGATAACCATGAAACTCATGAGAAACACATTGGAATCACAGTTTCTAATTGGCCATAAGGAAAGCTTTCGGATATATATCCTCCAAAGCAAACATTAGGAACCCTCTGACTAGGGAAAAAAGGGAAGATAAACACATGGAGTATCTCCTCTTCTGCAGGGTGTGTTTCTCCAGTGTTTCCCCAGAGTTTCTACTATTGAACTGAGCTTTGGAAGATAACAGACCTTTGTAT